>NW_013670345.1:22707-30906 GCF_000517525.1 Limulus polyphemus
AACTAACCAGGTTTGTGTCAGATAAAAAAACTTCTGTGACTTGTCCCTGAAACTATAACTAATATATCGTACATCTATTCACCCTGAAAAGGAAGCTTATTTAAATATCTTGTTTGTTTGTTTTTAATTATGCACAAAGCTACACAAGGGCTATCTGTGCTCTGCCCACCACGAGTATCAAAACCTGGTTTCTAGTGTTGTAAGTCCGCAGACATACCGCTGTGCCACTGGGGGGCATTTAAATAATTCTAAATTCTGACAGGTAACTTATGCAACACAGAAATTTTAAAGTAATCATTATGTAATGAAGTTTTAAAAAAATGTTTTTTACAAAGGGAAAAATAACGTGATTTTATTAATCTTTGCTACATGATGATTGGCTCCATTTATATGACATTAAAAGATTGCATTTATAAGCCAACTTATATTATCATACTTAAATTCTTAAAATAGACTGCTGTTAATTAAAGTTGGGCAAGTTCCTAAAGAAATGGAAAGGATAATCAAGAAGTTATAAACAAATTGACTTACTACACATATAAAAGATCAGGGATAAATATCATTAGTTAGATATGATGGAAGACGAACAAGACTACCAGAAGGCTTGGGATTTGGTTGAAATTAGGAAATCTAGAAGAGCTTACGAGAAACAGCTGGTTGATAATGTTAAACCTAACAGCAAGACTCTTTTTAACAGAATGTTAAGTGTAAGCAAAATGTTAAAATAAGGATGCTAATGACAAGGGTTATATGCAAGACTACGAAACAGCCGAGCTTTTAAGTTTCTTCTCTTCTATGGGAAATACTACAACTGACCTTTGGTGCTAAGTAGAAAGGTTGATAAAGTAAAAATAGATAAATCATCAGGGCAAGACAAGGTTCTCTCCAGGGTTTTAAACAAGATATATGAGCCTCTCTCCTTCCCTTTTGATTAGTAAACAGTAGGCAGGTATCAGAGGCTTCGAGAGTGACTAACATTACACCTATTTTTAAAGGAGGTGATAAAAGTTGCCCTGGATATTAAATTTAAAAGCAAGTTAGCTTTATTTCTCTAGTGAGTAAAATTCTAGAATCTCATAAAAGATGCTTTAGAAATCATTTAATGAAATATGATATCACACAAAAAAGCTAATATAGATTCATCAAAGAGAAATCTTGCTTTACTAACCAGTTATCTTTTTTTTTGAGAAAGTTACTTGTTATCTGTATTTGCAAAGGAAAAGGTGTAGAGTTGGTGTACTTAGATTTTCAAGAAAACATTTTATAAGATATCAAACAAAAAATTAGCTAAGAAAATCACATTGGTATGGGTTGGAGAAAGCAAAAGGTCAGTAGTGAAGTCCAGTCAAACTGTATTCTTGATACTAGTGGAATGCTTTAGGGGTCAGTGCATGAGCCTTTGCTTTTTGTTACTTATATTAACAATATTGATAAAGACATAATTTGGAAATTAATAAAGTCTAAATGGGTATTTCTAGCTGTTGAAGTATTACAAAATAACTTGATGAATTTGCAAGTTGGATATATATTTGTCAAACAAACTTTGATTAGAGGAAGTGCAAGGTTATGCATTTGGAACATCATAATTCAGACCACACTTAATATAGATGGTAATCAACTCAACAGTGAGATTGAAGAAAAGGATCTTGGAATTGTGGTGGATAAGTCATACAAACTATCAAAGCAGTGCTTTGTTGTTGACAGCAAAGCTAGCAGAATTTTAGGGTGTGTGTGTGTGTGTGTGTATATATATATATATATATAAACATACTGATTACAAGTCAAGAGGTAATAACCTCTCTACACAAATCACTGGTTAGGCTTCACTTGGAATACTGTGTACAGTTTTTGTCTCCATATCGAAGGAAGAATATTGAATATTGGAAAGAGCTCAGAGGAGGGTTACTAGGATGAATCCTCAATCTTACAGGAACAGGTTAAGATCTATTAACTTTGTTTCTCTTAACAAAAGAAGAGATGATAAAGGTGATCTTACTGAAGTTAAAAGATGTTCCAGAGATTTGGTAAAACAAAGGCCATTGACTTCTTTGTGCTACATTTTGAACAATACTACAAAAGTATAAGGGATCACAAGCTTAAGATTTGGAAAAGATAGACTAAGCTTTAATTAAGACAGTTTTATTCTTTTTAATATTGTGATTGTTTTAATAAATAGTTGCTGTTGGCAGTAATGGAGGCCTAAACATCAATGAAGTTTAAGTGAGAAATTGATGAATTTCAGAAAATAAAAAGAGGGTTCCAATTTTTACTTTTATCAAGGGTGGATTTACAAGAACAGGCCTGAATGACCAGATAGTTACCTGGTTCTTTATATTGTAGTTATATCTTTTACACTACATAATATTAAAAATTACACCATAGCACACATTACAATATATATCCCAAAACTACTTTGTCATGATAGCCAATATACTGTATATATATCTTAGGAACAAGTTGGCTACCCAAAACAGAATATTATACTACAAAACTCATTAACACTGAAACAAAACCCAATTTTGTTTTGTTTTTAATTATAATTATATGAAATTCACATTTCATAGCTTTTAAAATTTATATTTAAGATTTTTAATTTTCATCATGTGTTTTGATATTGCCAGAGAATCTGTACTTATTAGTGTAAATTATAATCAGTAGTATAACTACAAAAGTTGGCCCCTCCCCTGCATAAAAAGTCATTGGGCCCCCTATATTTATTCCCCTTGTCGGCAATTCTTCGGTTTGTCAAGCCCACCGGCAATTGCGGGGGCATATTTAGGCCAATGATTATAATACAGATTGCAGCCAAGTCCCAAATTACGGTCAAAGTTGTATAAATTATTAAATGGCCGAAAAACTAGAGACTAGTGATTAACGCTGATGTCAGTATGGACTAAATAACGGTTCAACTTAAAATTACACTGATTTATTGATTTAACTTACAATATTGTCACTGTGTTAATAATAGGTTTATTGTTAAGCAAAAATACACGACTTACACTTTGTCTGTAATTTCCCGAACTTTCCACATTTTCTTCTACTCAAGTACGTAAAATTAAATTCGGTGTTAAATAAATCAATTTTGAGCTGTACAAAATTTAAAAATTGAAGTAAGATAGCCTTCCACCTTCAACACACCTGACCTTCTATGCAATCTATTGGTAAAATATTGAACTACTTAATTTAGTGAAATGTTGGATATTTGGTTTACTTGTAATAACGATGAAGTTTAGTTTTTCGCTAATAATTTGATCTAGACTATTTCAATTTCATGTATTAAACTACTTAATTATGTGATAATAGTAAACTTGATTATAATAATTATGGTATTCAAGCTGATATTTAAAAACAATAATTTTAGTACTTCTGGTTCTCACATTTGCGCAACAGCTTATTTAATTGGATAACTTTGTTTGTCGTTTAAACAAAAGCCTGCATAATAGGTTATCTGTCTTCTGTTTACCGCGGGTATCTAAACCCGGTTTTTAGCGTTATACGCCCACAGACTTTAATAAGATAAGACGGAACGCTACAATATTACTTTGTTTATATTGTTTCAGCTATGCTATGCTACTTTAACTCGTGAATGCTAATAAGAACATTTTTACAGGTAACTGAGAAAAATTATTTGTTACCATAAAAATGTAAAGAAAAATATGTTCACGCTAACGTGACGTAAATTAAAACAGGATTATTTTTTGTATAGTTTTAACCTCATAGCAACAACAGTTACAAAGAAAAACCTTAAAAGAGACTCGAATTGAATAATCATTGAAAATAGTTAAAGTGATATTACTTAGGTTCGGCTGAACTTATGGGAAGCTATAATGCAAAGACATAGGATTACACAGGCCTGCTATGGTTTTATTGTCTTCAAAATTTTACATGTTCTATGGTAATTCCTGTACACTGGGTCTAAAAATGATATCCATTTCTCTCCATCACGTACAGATTTTTCACAAAACGTCATAACGAAATACATAAAAGAAAGACCACAACACGTAGTTTTGACACTAAATGACGTAGATTTCATACACACAAAAAATCAGGATGAATGAGGATGCATATTCGTTTGACATTAATTTTCTTCCCTTTTCTTCAGTTTGTTTGTATTTTTGTTAACAGACATAATAATAAAAAAATTTTCATTGTGGTCAACGAAATAATAATTTGATCTAGGTAAGAGTTTTTTATCTACCCGATTCGTAAATAATCCATACGTGATAGAAACAAAATTAATATTAGTTTCGAAATCTGCGTAGCGGAACTATGGAAAATCCGTTATTAAAACCAAAACATCTTTTATGAAGTCTAAATTTGCAGGCCTGTGTTATTTTTAAAAGTACCGAACGCGAAACATATATATTACATCTAAAAGGAGATACGCGAGAAAATATTAAAAAAATAATTAAGAAGCCTCTAGCCTGGATAAAGTGCTAAAGAATAAGGATTTTATCCATCTTACTCTAATCCCAGCCCCCTCCCCCAATGGTACAGCGGTATGTCGGGGGATTTACACCGCTAGAAACAGTTAGCCCATTGTATAGTTTTGCGCTTAACTACAAACAAACTCTAACCCCAGATTTTAGAATAAATGCAGAATACCTAATGTACGAATAAAGGCTGTAAAATATGTTTCTTTACTAACAGTAGCAACGACTAACTCTGCTAAGTTTGAAATATTAGGTTAAAAACTTTATTACTAATATTATTATTTTAGCACAATCTTAGCAAGTTTCACAGATAATGAAGTAACAATTGTTATTTTTCGTTATAATTTATGTTTATATATTTTTCTTTTTGTAATTTAGTTCATCTACATTTTTATTTGCCTTGTACATTAGCTCATCTGCATCCTAGGGAAAATTAATTAGTAAGAATGATTTTTGATGGACGCCAACACAAGGTTACCCTAGCGGTAACTAGGATACTAAGTTCATGTGAAACAAATGCTAATTTATTAGTCACGTGACATATAATCTGTGAGGTACTATATTTAACAAAATAAATTATTGTAAATGTTGTTTTTCTTCATTATGGATATAATATTAGTTTTTAAAAACATCTAACAATCTTTTACGTACCTAATAAAATATGTTTTTCCTTCCTGGTTATTTTTTCATAAACTTATTATTATTATTTTGTGATTTGCTATTAATGTTTTCACTACGCTTTATGTTTGAGATTATGAAAGTTAGTTACAAAATTTTGGCCAAATACTTAATTATTGATTAATATTTTGTATTATTAGTAAACTCGTAATTTATCATATTCTGGTAGTAACGCGGATATTTCATACATTAAAAGCTTCTCCCCCTACCCTTAACACATATTTCAAATCATTCTTTATACGATGAGTTGTTACTTTAACCCATAGTGCATATTTCAATAGTTTTCGTACCACCTGTTGCATTAACCTAATTAAGTAACAACTGAGCTGTAACTATACGTAGTGGTGTAGTCGGGAATAAACGTCTACCTGATATAACGTTTTTTCACGCTCTCACGGTAAGCAATTTATACGAATGTCAAGGGTTAAAGGCATATTCCAGTTCGGGGATATCTTGTAGGAGACTGAAGCTGGGTACAATATGTATGTATGTCCCGACATATAAACAGTGCAAGGAAGAAAGAAGTAACCAGCTATCGTAGCGCCATCTTCCGAATAATATATGACCTAAAGTAAATTTTATCGTCATGAAAGAAGGTTATTCTTGGGAATGCAATAAAATGTTTAATTAAGTATAACGCGAAGATAATAAATATTCAGTATTTCAGCTTTAAAACATATTCAAATCCTTAAACCTAATGGTTTAAATTGATTAAATGATTAGTAGACATAACAGAAGCGAAAGGACACAGACTGTCGCCTTCCAAGCTCGAGTTTTGAAATAAACACTTGGTTCTCCCTGTCGGTAAGAGTACGTTCAACATTAGCTTGTAAATACATAAACACCAGTCCTCCTAAGGGTCCCCTTGATGGTTCAGCGGTGAGTCTGAGGAGTTGTAACGTTAAAAATCGGGTTTCGTTACCTGCAGTAGGTTGAACGCAGATAGCACATTGTGTAGCTTTGCATTTAACAACAAACAAACCCAAAAAACTAAAATTTTAAGAGCTGAATTGAATGGGGGGGGGGGGGTGTGAATAAATTACAAATTAAACAAAAAACACTTCTTTGTTTGTTACACAAAGCAACACAACGGGCTACCTGTGCTGTGCCCACCACGACTATCGAAACCCGGTTTTTAGTGTTATAAGCCTTCAGACTTATCGTTGAGCCACTGAGAGGGGTTCCCTCTAAGAAACTATTGGGTTCGAAATACCAAATATGTGACTGTTATCAACTTATATTATTCAAACAAGCACGTTGGTCTATTTGTGAGTAAAAAACAAACCACGTCGATAACAAATTAATAATAAATTATATCGTAATGATGTTATTTTGAATTATAAAAATAAATATTACAAATAGTTATATAGATAACATGATACGAGTACAGGACGAATATTAGTTGACTTTTCAATCAGTTTTAAATTTCTGTTTGTAATTGTGGCTACTTGAATAAGTGACCAGTTCTTCTTGATATTTTAGATTTAAAACTGTACATATTCAATATGTTAAAGAAAAGGTTTTGGTTTCGTTATTTGTGGGGCACTTCCAAATCTGAATTTGTGACAATTTTGTGTTGCTAATAAAATGTTTTCTTTTCATATTAGATCATTTTTAACGTATACTACAAAATTCAGTTAGTTTTCAAAAACTCTATTCTGTATCGCATGTTTAAAAAAGCTCACAGACTGTAAGTTATTCAAGGACAGCCACATTGTTGTAAGCCTTATCAATATGTCTACTTCTGCGAACAAGGGTCACTAGATTATTAGTTTGACTAACACATTTATCCGCGACAGTGAGAGCTAAACCCTGAGCACCACCTCTACGGTCGAACCGAACGTTCGTAGACCACCTGTACGGTGTGGAACAGATCGTAGCGGAAACAACGTCATTCAGATCGCAGCAGAACCTAACAAAATAGAGGAGTTCCTTGAAGTCAGTCAATAGCTGAGATCTCGAGTTACCAACACCTGCCCGGCTCAGTCAGGGTGTCTTCTATACAATAGGAAAACAAACAGACATTAAGTGCTTTTCCCTGTGCTGCACGGCGAGAATATTGCCGTTCTGTCGAGACGAGAAACATCGTCATAGTTCGCGGCGTGTGTGTTTAACCCGTTATGTCAATACGTAGAGCTTCAGACCGCATATCTCCAATATATATAACATTAGACTACCGATTTCAATAGCTCTTTTGGTTGTAATTTCTTAATTAAATATTGCGTGATTTGCTCGAAAAATACAAAGGAAAGAATGGATAGCGAAACTACTAGTGAAGAGAAGATAAGTTAAGCTTCACAAATGGAACAGGAAGACAGTACATCTGCGTATAAGTTCACTTCCGGTGTAAGAGAAGTGTCGCGACGTTGATGCAAGCACCGAAATAATGTGTGAAATATTTTCAATCATTCGAATGTTATGTCTGTCTGTTACTAAGCTAATAAGCAAGTGAAATAGTTGTCTTCGATACCCGACACCGTGAACTGATTTAAATGGCCGAGTTGATCCGTCAGTATAGCTGGACACGTTTTGGATCCATCATCAACAACCTTCCAAAAAAAGGTAAGTGAGGGTCTTCTTAAATTAAAAATAGCGAACCACGTGAAGTCAGTCAAGGGATGTTTCAGTAATAATTACTATATTCGAGTCATTAATTGTAATTTATGTTTCGCTAGAGTAATGGAAATTTTGTCACCTCGGTTCAAGAATCTAGGGCCACAATACTGTGGATTTGGTTTACCATTATTTTCAAAAAGCATTTGATAAGGTGCCTCACAAAAGATTTGTTACAAAAATGAAATCTGTGGGTGTGGAGGAAAGGTTATTAAATCGGATAAAAAAATTGGCTGGAGAGTAGAAAGCAGAGAGTAGTAATAAATGGAGTTAGATCTGACTGGATCACAGTTACAAGCGGTGTGCCTCAGGGCTCTGTGCTGGGTCCTCTGTTGTTTGTAATTTATATTAATGATATTGACTCTCAAAATTGACCAACGAAATTTTGAAGTTTCCAGATGACATTAAGATTTTTGGGGTGGCTAACTGTATCAAAGATGCTGCAGACTTACAGGGAGATTTAGATCACTTGATG
>NW_013670345.1:31543-36776 GCF_000517525.1 Limulus polyphemus
TTATTGTTACAATTTAAATGGGAATACATTAGATACTGTGGTTGAAGAAAAAGATCTAGGTGTTGTGATTGAAAAATCATTCAAGTCATCTAAACAGTGTATTGAAGCTAGCAATAGGGCTAATAGGATTTTGGGTAGCATCTATAGAAATATTGAATACAAGACAAGGGATATCATTGTTTCACTGTATAGATCACTTGCAAGGCCTCATTTAGAGTACTGTGTACAGTTTTGGGCTCCCTTCCTCAAGAGGACACTGAATTGTTGGAGAAAGTTCAGAAAAGAGCCACTAGGATGATACCTGAGATGGTGGGATTGTCCTACGAGGAGAAACTAAAATCTCTAAACTTGTTTTCTCTTGAAAGGAGAAGGGTCAGAGTGGATTTTATTGAAGTGTTTAAGATTATTAAGGGCATTGATGATATAGATCCACCAAACGTTTTTGTGTTTAGCAGTGAAAACAATAGGACAAAGGGTCATAAATTCAAATTTTGGCAGCGTAGGAGTCGTCTGCAGTTTAGACAGTATTACTTTTCAAACAGGGTGGTTGGCTTTTGGAATGAGATCCCTTCAAGGGTGGTGGAGGCAGAAAATTTAACTGAGTCCCAGAAAAGATTGGATGAATATATGATTAGTGAGGGTTGGTTATAGATGGGAGCTAGAAGGGACAACCTTGATGGGCTAATAAGCCCCTTTTTGTCCTTTTAACATTTTATGAATTTATAAATTAGGTTTGACCCTTTACATGCTTGCATCATCGGTAGAATCTCAGCAATAAGATAGCGTGTGAAACAGGAGAACAACAAGCGTTTAAGTTTGTTTGTTGCTAAACACAAATCAACACAATCAGCTATCTGTACTCTGTACATTTCGGGTATCTAAACCATTTTTTAGCGTTATAAGCCTTCAGACTTACAGCTGTTCCAAAACTATACAATGGTTTATCTGTTTTGGGCACATACTGTAGGTATCGAACCTTGGTTTTCAACGTTATAAGCCACAAGCTTACATCTAAGCCTCCAGCAGGCTATGAGCATATTCTACTTGTCAACTCTTTCAAAAGTTACGTCATAAGAAATAAATAATAAATGATTCATCAAAAGATCCATTTTTTTTCTGTTTCTTGTTATTTAACATTGGAAGTCCTACCTTTATTTAACTTTGATGTCTTACCTTTATTTAACATTGGAAGTACTACCTTTAATTAACATTGGTTGTCTTACCTTTATTTAATATTGGAAGTCCTACCTTTATTTAACATTGGAAGTCCTACCTTTATTTAACATTGGATGTCCTACCTTTATTTAACATTGGATGTCTTACCTTTATTTAACATTGGAAGTATTACCTTTATTTAACATTGGAAGTCCTACCTTTATTTAACATTGGAAGTCCTACCAACCAAGGAAAAATAACTGAAGATTTCTAGACAGTGTCTTTCCACTTCTGCATCGCACGTTCGTAGGTGTGTGTGTTTTGCTGTAATACCATATTAACCACGTCCTCGAAAAGCGATTAATTAAAAAAATCAGAGCATTTTGTACGATTCACTCAAATCTATTTGTGAATTTTTCTGGAACTTTCTCTATAAAAAAAAGCTTAAAATACTACAATTTTTCAAAGCATAGTTTGGTGGTTAGGGCGCTTGACTCGAGATATGCGAGTCGTGGGTTCGAATCCCGTCATCGCATATGCTCGTGGTGGGTCCGTTATAATTTGACGGTCAATCTCACTTTTTGTTGGTAAAAGAATAGCCATGGAGTTGGCGGTGGGCGTTGTTGACTAGCTGCCTTTTCTCTAGTCTATCTCTTTTAAATTAGGGACGGCTAGCGCAGATAGCCCACGAGCAACTTTGTGAGAAGTTCGACAAACAAACAAAGTAATACATTAAAAAAAAAGAAAAAAGAAACTTCAACTGGTTTATACTGCAACTAAATAATTACTTGTGAGTCCGAACTGTTTGTGTCACATTCAATGCTGATCAACGTAGTTCGGATTTATAACAATTTAAAATTTAGTATACCAATGTCATTTAGAACTGGTGAATATTTTCTTAAGTTTTCGAAACTCTTTGCTAAATTTAGTTCATCGTTTTCGCGCCTCCATATTCCACTTTTCTCACCACTTAGACCTTTATATATATAAATTGATTTTTGCATAAGCGTACTTTCATGTCTTTTGTTATTACTATTATCAATATATTTTCCGGGGGATGTGTTATCAGAAGCTTTCTTTTTAAAAAACAAACAAAATACATCTTACTTTAGAGTTTAGTTAAACATTTGAAAACTCTCCCAATGCCTTTGTTTACCAATTACGAACTCGTCATCCTCCGCGTCAGAATTCTCTAGTGTAAACATGAACAAACGTGTCAGGCAACAAATGGACCGGGCAACATTATATACAGTCCAGTCTCCATTACCTGACAACTTATGTGTTCCTGACCATTGATATTGTAATTAAATCTAAATATGAAATGGATACGGAGTAATCCCACATGGACCGTGAATATAATACGTTAATTGTTTAATGCCAGACAGAAATAATCGTTAAAATATACAGAACACTTAAGAAGCCGGTTGAAGCGAGCTGTAGATAACTACTGAAGCGACTGATGAGGCAACTATGAGGAGACTGAGCGACTGGTGAGCAACTATGACAACTATAAGGAGAATGAAGCGACCGATGAGCAACTATAACAACTATGAGGAGCCTGAAGTGACTGACGAGCAACTATGACAACTATGAGGAGACTAAAGTGACTGATGAGCAACTATGACAACTATGAGGAGACTGAAGTGACTGATGAGCAACTATGACAACTATGAGGAGACTGAAGTGACTGACGAGCAACTATGACAACTATGAGGAGCCTGAAGTGACCGATGAGCAACTATGACAACTATGAGGAGCCTGAAGTGACTTCTGAATAACTACGAGAAGACTAAAGCGACATTTGAATAACTATGAGGAGACTGAAGTGACTGACGAGCAACTATGACAACTATGAGGAGACTAAAGTGACTTTTGAATGACTACGAGGAGCCTGAAGCGACTGATGAAGCAACTATGAGGAGACTGAGCGACTGATGAGCAACTATGAGGAGACTAAAGTGACTTTTGAATGACTATGAGGAGTTAAATAAAAATAATTATCATAAAATAGTTTGAATTTAAAGCTAAGTTTTCCTGTCAAATAGGTAGGAAATTGAGAAATAAAAAAAACCTACATTATCATAAATATCTCGTACCAAACAACGATATTATATAAACTAAGCGTGGTAAACTGTAAGATATATAAACTAAGATAAGCTAAATGATGGTGAACAAATGTAGAGTAGTAAATCAAATGTAGAGTAGTAAATCACGTGATAAACTGTAGGATATATAAACTAAGGGTTTATCACGTGATTTACTACTCTACATTTGTTCACCATCATTTAGCTTATCTTAGTTTATATATCTTACAGTTTATCACGTGATTTACTACTCTACATTTATTCACCATCATTTAGCTTATCTTAGTTTATATATCTTACAGTTTACCACGTGATTTACTACTCTACATTTGTTCACCATCATTTAGCTTATCTTAGTTTATATATCTTACAGTTTACCACGTGATTTACTACTCTACATTTGTTCACCATCATTTAGCTTATCTTAGTTTATATATCTTACAGTTTATCACGTGATTTACTACTCTACATTTATTCACCATCATTTAGCTTATCTTAGTTTATATATCTTACAGTTTACCACGTGATTTACTACTCTACATTTGTTCATATATATATATATTGATATAATTCTTTATTTACAGTTGTTTTACAATCCTATTTTTTTACAAACCAAAAGAACGTTATTGGTTATCAATAATGAACAAAGTAAGCGTCTAGTTGTTATGTATAAAAATATACGTGAATATTTAGCTCATCTATATTCTTTGATAGCCCGAAGGTAACAGAAGCTATCCTACATTCGTTATATTATAATAGTTCATTATTAGTGAAGTTTACATACTGCATTAAGTTGAATAATTGTGTGGGTTTATTTTACATTTCACAACAATTATTGTAAAAACTGGAAAAAAATTGATATAATCACTATTTTTCTTTATAGTGAAAACATAGGAATCTTTAGCAGTAATGCTTTTTTTTATTTTTTGCAAGACCAGTATGATCTGAAAAACTTTGTATCCAACAAGATTGTGTACTTACAAACAATTTGGTGCACAAATAGTTTAGAAAATCTTGTTTCAGTACATCTGACGTGGTATGGGCCCTACCATTAATACCAATGTTAATCGTTTTTTGACCTGCAAGATCTGTCAGCTCGGGATGACTACTAAAAGTTAGAAACGTATCTATTAATAGTGAACTTATTTTATGTTTTGTAGTGGTGGAAGACACACAAGGGAACAGTTCCAGTTTGTAAAACAAAATATGTTATTATTTCTATAATTGAAAGTTGTATTCTTTAAACAATACCACTGAGTCAACTCCAAACAATAGCTAACCTAATATAAATCTCTCTTATCATTACCTAATATCTCCTAACCATACTCGTTTACCCTAATTTAACCTTTTCTAACTTATAAAAAATGCAAGTGTTTACTTTATACTTTAGAATATAATAAATCCTCAAACAAAAATTAACTTCAAAAAATTTATATATGCGTTTCTCAGTCTAAATACGTTGCTCTTTCTGTCCATCTATTCATATACTTATCTGTATTTCATTCAATTTTCACCACATTATTGTGCTGTTTATTTTTCGATTTTTGTACGTCGATCAATATCTTCCATAAAGAAACCGGTTTATGTAGCTTTATAACATTTAGGGTCGTGAATACTACTTTTAAAATGGATTTGCGTAACTTTAAAAAGCTAGACCAGCCAATACCAAGCTGAAGACTGTGATAATATTCATTTCAAAACAGATTCCTTGATTTTTATTAAGATGATAAAATAAAAGCTGACGAAGGATTTCGACACAAAGTGGTATTGTTATTTAAAGCCTGGTCTTCACAACTTAAGGATTTCATCAGATACCGAATAGGCAGGTAACTGTGTTAAGCAGCTTTCACTGGCTTAGCTTTCTTAAATAATAACCGAATCCCCTGCAATTCGTGCTTCACTGCTAAGCAGTCTTATCTAACAGTGAAAACACATTTGGCTATCCCTTGTAAATTTAAAAAATATTGGGAGGAAGGTGGATAAAACCTAGTTCA
>NW_013670345.1:37700-51077 GCF_000517525.1 Limulus polyphemus
AAACTAATCAAACAATTAAAAATGTATAATGAAATTATAAGTGGGTTGATGTTTTTTTTTTATTATGAGAAATTCACAGAAAATGTATTAAATTAATGTATTTAAGTTACTCTAGGAGTCACGCATCTCGTGAAAGTTGAATTTCTGACGCTTTTAACAACCTGAATGCTTAGAGTAACGAAACGAAAGTCTCGAATTTAGTAGAGGCCAGCCGTGTCTGGTTATCGTGCCTGGACTATGAATCCAAGGATTCTTGTTTCACGTCCCGTTGCTGCAAAAACGCGCTTCGCAATATGGGTGTGTTATAATGTAAATCCGCGAGAAAATAACAAAGCATACGAAGATGTGGATACGTTATACTGTATCTTTGCGCGAAAATTACAAAACGAAGTCACCTGAAATGGTAACGCTCACTTACTGATTATTCCATGATGATAAGAACGTGCGGTGTGACTTAGTCATGCGCCAATCAATATTTACTCTAAAATTATCTCCTTTCTTCATTGAAGACGTTAAAAAACACTTCACCTGCAGATTGCAAACCTACTCTGAAAATCAATTAATTACCTTATGAGTTTAAAATTCTCTGTCTAACTAGTCAGTAATCGCTTATTTATCAACTACGTGTCAATGGAATTCTTAGACACTGGCTCTGTTAATATTGTGGATTTTACAAGATAACTCTCAAACTTCGGTGATTTTTCTAAAACTGATAACAGTATATGTATAGAAAGGATGAAGTCTGTCAGTTATTGTTCAGATTTTGGATCTGTTAGCGGTCTGTAATTAAAACTAGAACATGAAATCTGTAAGTTACTGTTCACATTTTGGATCTGTTAGCGGTCTGTACTTAAAACTAGAACATGAAATCTATCAGTTAGCGTTCACATTTTGGATCTGTTAGCGGTCTGTAATTAAAACTAGACCATGAAATCTGTCAGTTAGTGTTCACATTTTGGATCTGTTAGCGGTCTGTAATTAAAACTAGACCATGAAATCTGTAAGTTAGTGTTCACATTTTTGGAACTGTTAGCGGTCTGTAATTAAAACTAGAACATGAAATCTATCAGTTAGTGTTCACATTTTGGATCTGTTAGCGGTCTATAATTAAAACTAGGACATGGAATCTATCAGTTAGTGTTCACATTTTGGATCTGTTAGCGGTCTGTAATTAAAACTAGAACATGAAATCTATCAGTTAGTGTTCACATTTTGGATCTGTTAGCGGTCTGTAATTAAAACTAGAACATGAAATCTATCAGTTAGTGTTCACATTTTGGATCTGTTAGCGGTCTGTAATTAAAACTAGACCATGAAATCTGTCAGTTATTGTTTAGTACTACATTATGCCAGAATTTTGATAACTTGAGAAGAACAGGTAGAACATTAATGCAGGATTTTATGGAGTATTTAAATTATCATACTTCTGTTAATAACCTATCTGATTATTTAAATTTCACTTTTGAGAAATTAATTAATAGGATACGAAACTTTAAATCACCAACATTAATAAATATTAATAGCACCTGTCTTGCATAGAGATTTCTAAAGATTTTAAATTTTAATTGGATCATCGTTTGATTGTATGATCACAGTAGAGAAAATAAGATAATAATTGGTTTCCTAGATTTAGGCTAGAGATAACCAACTTAATACGAGAAGTAGCAAGAGTCTTCGTCTTACGTTAAATACCTTGGGTTACCACTTCCTGGGTTTCTTGCATGGAGTCTCAATAACAACAAAGTTAATCTCGTTACCTGTAGTGCCTCAGAACTAAAATCAATTATTCTATCTATGTAACTTAATATAATATATATATATGTGTGTGTGTGTGAGGTTTTTTCTGTACAGCTGAAAAAAAATACATTTAACATACTCGATATTCTGTTATTACAACACTAGCTACAGCTCGAGACGCTCCTATTTTTAATGTTTTCTCGAGGCTCTTCCGTTTAGTGATCTTGTCACCCTCTTCTGGTCTCTATACTTGTCTTATTAGAGACTCGGGAAAAGAATATCGTTTAAATATATATATATATGTTTTTAAGTTCACTTGTTTGAGTTCGAAACTCAATATCTGTGAATTGTTAATGTTGTATCTGTAAAAGTGATTTTCTCGTTCCATTTCACGAACTTCACCGCGACATCTGTATTAAAATTTAGATTTTATTACCAAGCTTAGTTCATTTAAAATAGAAGTATAAGGCTAGGTTTTTTTATACTTTAGCGGCCAACGAAGTAACAGACACATTACATATTTCACTACTCCATTTCTTTATTATCGCGTGCTTCGAAAAAGTCGTTATTCACTCCTGACGAACTTCTAACTTCTATAGTGAGTACAGTGTTTTGCATTTATATTATTGTGTTCCAATGTCTTTGTATATATTTCAAACGTGTCGTGATCAGTATTACGTTTTAGGTGTAGTTCGGAAAGTGTATTATATCTTGCGAATAGAAATAGTCATAGTTTTATCTGCCAAACGTCTATAAGGTGAGGTTTGGGACAAGTGTTTAGTGGAAACAGTTTAGTTTCAATGTTGAATATTATCCTAGTATTCTGAGTTTTCAAAAGCACTTTACAAAACTTGAAACATTAAAACGTCTAAAACCGCTTATTTTGTTTGTTTGGTTCGCGATATGCTCTTTCTCAAATTTCAAAGGACTAACAAAACAAAGAGTTTGAAATAATTCCTACATATACTGTACGATGGCAGATCTTCGAGACGAATCAGCAGTTTAAGACTGACTTCGTGAGTTCAGACAATCAGGTTCACGTCAGATATTGATATAAGTTTGATTACAAGCTTTTTCAAGTGTTTTAAATATCTTTAAATAAACAACATTATGTAATGAACTCAGTTTTTTTGGGGGGTCAGTGCCAGTGGCACGCCCTCTTTGTATGACCTGAAATTCACAAAAATTCAATGGAACGTTTTTAAGAATATAAAATGTAAATAAGTCTGCGTGTAAGTAGTCTTTTTATACCAGCTGTCTTATTGCTTCATCGTGCACGCACTGCTCCAAATTGCATCGCGTTGCCTAGGCAACGTGACATCGAGTGTAGCTGCCATTAAACACAGTGTGTTATCTTGTTTCTGATTGGATGCATACTCACGTCACGTCGCCATGATAAACAAACCTAGTCTCGTTTATATATGATACAAAACTTTTGATGAATTACATAGTTAATAACAGATTAACATCTCGTCTACTTCAAAGCAAAGCTGTTTACATTAAAAAAGAAGAACGAAAAAAATAGAAATTTTGACGATTTACATAAATAAATACATTGTTAGTTCCTCGTATATTCAGACACATACGAAGCAAAATAAAAATGCATCCTAGACTCCAACAATTACACTTGACATGTTTATATAGACTCCAAAATTACACTGGACATGCTAAAACAGACTCCAACAATTACCTTGACATGTTTCTATCAACTCCAGCAATTACCCTTGACATGCTAACACAGACTCCAACAATCGCGTTGAAATGTTTCTATAGACTCCAAAATTACACTGGACATGCTAAAACAGACTCCAACAATTACCTTGACATGTTTCTATCAACTCCAGCAATTACCCTTGACATGCTAACACAGACTCCAACAATCGCGTTGACATGTTTCTATAAACTCCAACAATTACACTTGACATGTTTCTATAGACTCCAAAATTACACTTCACATGTTAACACAGACTTCAACACTTGCCTTGACATGTTTCTATAGACTCCAAAATTACACTTCACATGCTAACACAGACTCCAAAATTACACTTGACATGCTAACACAGACTTCAACAATTGCCTTGACATGTTTCTATAACCTCCAAAATTACACTTGACATGCTAACACAGACTTCAACAATTGCCTTAACATGTTATCATAGACTCCCAAATTACACTTGACATGCTAACACAGACTCCAACAATTGCACTTGACATGCTAACACAGACTTCAACAATTGCCTTAACATGTTATCATAGACTCCCAAATTACACTTGACATGCTAACACAGACTCCAACAATTGCCTTGACATGTTATCATAGACTCCAACAAATACACTTGACATGTTAATACAGAATCCAACAGTTGCCTTGACATGTTATCATAGACTCCAATAAATACACTTGACATGTTAACACAGACTTCAACAATTACCTTTACATGTTAACACAGACTCTAACAATTATCTTGACATGTTAGCACAGACTCTAAGAATTATCTTGACATGTTAGCACAGACTCTAACAATTATCTTGACATGTTAATATCGATTCCAACAATTATCTTGACATGTTAGCACAGACTCTAACAATCATCTTGACATGTTAGCACAGACTCTAAGAATTATCTTGACATGTTAGCACAGACTCTAACAATTATTTTGACATGTTAACACAGACTCTAACAATTATCTTGACATGTTAACACAGACTCTAACAATTATCTTGACGTGTTAGCACAGACTCTAACAATTATTTTGACATGTTAACGCAGACTCTAACAATTATCTTGACATGTTAGCACAGACTCTAACAATTATTTTGACATGTTAACACAGACTCTAACAATCATCTTGACATGTTAGCACAGACTCTAACAATTATCTTGACATGTTAACACAGACTCTAACAATCATCTTGACGTGTTAGCACAGACTCTAACAATCATCTTGACATGTTAACACAGACTCTAACAATTATCTTGACATGTTAGCACAGACTCTAACAATTATTTTGACATGTTAGCACAGACTCTAACAATCATCTTGACATGTTTACACAGACTCTAACAATTACGCATAGATCTTATTCATAAACTTAAAACTTACAGGAGATAGAATTTACTTAGAAGGTAAAAGTTGTAGTTTGCTGATGTAATAAAAAAAAGGGTTGGAAAGTCTCAAAAGTAAAACGATTTCCCAAGAATTCTTAAAAAATACGATATTCTCTAACCCGAGCGATTTCGAAAGGTGGACCTTTCTTCTTCAGGGAAAAAAACTAAGAACTTAGATAAATTGACTTCAAGAAGAAAATCACAAAAAGGTGTTTTGTGAGAGACTTTGTACTTGATAGTTTATTTTTACTAAAAACAACAGCATACAGTTTTAGTATTTTTAATACATCGAAAGCTTTTTATTTCTTTCCGACATTATTCCAGTTACAGAAACTGAATAGTCTTCAACTTTCAAATTACATACCTAAATATCTGAATAGTTTAACTATAAAACATGCACTAGGACCAAAAGACTGATAAATTAGATACATCAATAAACGAAATAGTATATTTATCAGAAAGAAGAAGAATGAATTATTAAAAGTTGTCCATTAGACAATACACACTTAATTCATTTGTGATATGAAGTTTGTATTTTGCCATATAAATAAATCAAAAACATTTTACTTTTTCGTGTTTGCTGTGTAATGATCATCAGAGAATGTTCACTCTTCAAGTTAGAAAATTCTAAACGCACACGACAGAAAGAGTTAGGACGTTTTGGCTGAGATGGTTCAATATGATTACTGCATGAGACAGCTGTTCGTTTTATATTTACATTGGTCAACTTGCCATTACAGTTACAAGGCCTTTGATGCTACATGTGATTTACCGAAGCTCAGTATTATGTGAAATTGAACACTTCAGTGGGCTGTGTTTCCTGATTATGGACCCAACTGGGTTCGTTTTGCAAAGGATGAAATTAGTAGGGCGACATCTACGTTACGTGTACACAAAAATAAAAATAAATACACAATTAAATATACATCAAGCTTAATCTCTGAGCTTCTACAGATCTCAAAGCTGTATGTTATTTATGAGACTTCAAGGAATAATACACAAACTTCTTTCTTTGCATTCAGTTTTCCTTTTTGTTTCTTTGTTGTTAAGCGCAAAGCTACACAATAGATTAGATATGGTGTGCCTACCATGGGTACCGAAACCCGGTTTTTAGAGTTATAAGCTTTGCCGCTGAGAGGCGCATTCAGCTTTTAGAAAATTATTCAATAAAGCATTGTTCGTTTAGATGCGCAGAAAAGTGAATTCAGTATAACAAACCGAAGAAATATACGCAACTATTGTTACTTCGATGAATTTCTTTTCTTAGTTTCGTCAAACTTCAAGATAGTAATTTACCGTTTGAATAAGTTAAACATGGTTTGATAGTTTCGAATAAGAGATTGGCTCATTTAATAATGCGAGTTTATAAAATTGGTTGCTTGTTTTCGGATATTCGCGTATATCTATACTCAAGGGTAACCTGCGCTATCCGTCTGTAATTTCGAACTGATAGATTAGAAGGAAGGCAGCTAGTAAACAATATCCACCGCCATGGCCTTAGCTGCCTATGAGGCCACTGAGGCCCTGCCCTCAGTTAAAATGTGAAATTAAATGTAACGTATTATTTAATTTTACACTCCTTGTAGAAAAAGTATACAATATGTAGAGCTGACCCTGCGTGCTTGTCGGTGTTTGGACCGCGGGTAAATTTTCACTCTAGCTACGACTATGTCCACCACCCATCCTCAGGCTGCTCATGTCTTACCGGATAATTGTACTGGACAGTCGCCCTGGGTTATTCATGTATTACTGGATAGTTGTATTGGACAGTCGCCCTGGGCTACTCATGTCTTACCGGATAGTTGTATTTGACCATCGCCATGGGCTATTCATGTATTACTGGATAGTTGTATTTGACCATCGCCCTGGGCTATTCATGTATTACTGGATAGTTGTATTGGACAGTTGCCCTGGGCTACTCATGTCTTACCGGATAGTTGTATTGGACAGTCGCCCTGGGCTATTCATGTATTACTGGATAGTTGTATTGGACAGTCGCCCTGGGCTACTCATGTCTTACCGGATAGTTGTATTGGACAGTCGCCCTGGGTTATTCATGTCTTACCGGATAGTTGTATTGGACAGTCGCCCTGTAACGCATCCAAAGCGCGGAGTGCAACTTTATTGTTTTTTTAGCGGTGACGGGACGTTAATGATAGACTCACAGATCAACAGTTCGACACGCTTAGCTCTAACTTATGTGAAGAACATGATAGGTTAGATATTTTCTGTAACATTTTCAGGGAGTGGAGCAAAACATGTATGTAGGGGATAAGCTTTTATAGTGTAAGTCAACAGACTAAAAGCATATGTATACTTAAACGCAAACACAAATTTTCAGTTTTAATAACAATCACTAAAAATATTTAGTTTAACTACGATGTTAAGTTTACATAATAACACGTGCAATCGTTTTGTGAAATGTAAGGGGGGCAAATTCTAGCCCCTTCCTGCGGGCGCAAACGTGGGGGGAAGCCTAGGTGGCATATAATATAGCGGTTTGAAACCAGTACGGTAACCTAACTGGGCGATATTATCGTCAATTTGTTTTTGTCAACAAATTTTAGAAACAAATATAATTTAAAGCCGTAAAAACTGTAATTAATTGGTCCGATTCTTCAAAAATAGACTGATAGATAGTTTGTTTGTTTTGGGTATTTGCGCAAAGCTACAAACGAATGGTGGGATTTGACCATCACTCTATAAATTACGACCCCAAAGTGACAACATGACGTGAACCTTAGACCCTTGGATTTACAGTACGACATTCTAAACATTAATCCTTATACGTTCTAATGTGATTCGTAGCCTTCTTGGTTAATCCAAATGTTATTTGGTTGTTCTTTATCATTTAGTAAATTTAGTTTCTTAATTACCCCCGACTTAACGTAATTTTGGCATTTTAATGTAAATCGGTTATAAGCATAATTTGAGAAAGTGTATTTATTTTAATTTAACTAGTAATTGTAGCGGCAAGTGCTGCTGATTGCCTTCCCAGTGGTCAGTAGTTTAAAATAATAGACGAATTGTACAAAAATCCTAGGTCTTTGGCCTAGCCGTTTAGCCCGCATGCGAATAAGAAGTCATCCAGATTGAAAATTATAATTCCTACTCCTAAATAGCCATACTGAACCATACGTTTGAAGAAAATTGCACGATTCAGAACTCTGATCACTGGAATAGGAGTGTTTTCTTAAATATACATTTGAACACATATCTTGTATATTTAAGAAAATAAACCTATTTATTTATCGATTTCTTATTTAAAATGCTTTCATATAATGCTTTGTACCTTTGACTTAAAGTAACTTGATTTATCAACTTTTTGCTAGAATTTTATAATACTAATTTAAAGTTTACTGTCGAATCATTGAATTACTTGGTAAAAAGAAAAAAAAAGAAAAAGAAAAATCAGATTGTACAGATCGAGTAAGGGCCAGTGGTCGCAGCTACGGCTTTTTTCATGGCCCACAGTTCTCTCCTACATGACGTCATCATGACGCTAAGTAGGAGTAGTGCGCCATTTTGAAAGTTTGCGGCTAACATGGGAAAGATCCAATGCCATCTATGAATTTTTATCAATGATACCTTTGTAATGTTTTGAAAAATATACTTGGGCTTTTTCATTATTATTTGCAACGATACATTTTGACAATCATGGCAGGTAATATAGATTATTTCTTGTTTCTCTTAATATCATTTAAATTTTAAGTTAATCGCATCCGGAAGAGGACTAAGTTACTTTTATTTTAACAAACATGGGTCATGGGCCTTTTTCTTTCGTTTTCCGAATAGTAGGGATTGAAGTTTGTGATTTTTTTTAAGTGTGTACAAACCTATACGCCATTTTACTCGTATCTTTTAGGAAATGGAGAGATACAATGGTGTTTTTCTCAGGTAAAAGGAACATCAGATGACGATGTAACCGAAGGTAAGTTAAATTTACTTTAGACATTTTTAGTTTTTATCGCCTGTATTGGTTAAGTTTAACTTGTGTACTAATAGTAATATTACTATTACTAGTATTAGTCTTACTAATACTATCAGAAGCACTGAGGATAATTGTAATAATGAATTATTAAGTTTATATGACTGGTTCAGTGTAACTTTTGTTTTTTATAATTTAAAGGATTTAAAGTTAACTCAGTTACTTTAATGTTAATTTTAACTTTAGTTTTATGCCTCAGCTGTTCTCTAACAAACTGTAGCATTATTATTACTACTACTCAGCATTAGTTTATTACTAATTTAAACGTTAGCTCAAGCTACAGATGTTAGGCCTACTACTACTAGTACTAAATGAATAAATCATTACAATTGAAATGTAGTCATAAGTGCATGTACTAAGCACTGAAAACAAAAGAAAATAATTAGGAGACTAAAAGGAAAAGGGTATATTTTTAGAAAAAATACAAAATATATTTTATAATGTTCTTTATTATTTTCATAATGGGAAGGGAGTGCATGTTTGTGTGGTGGCCTGGTAAGTTGTATTATTATGAACTTATCAATCAAGGTATTTATATGTGTATGAGGCTTAGAATCTCTCCGATTTCATTTCACAATTTAAATATTTTTCTGAATATCCCCCTTGATCAATCTTGCTCTTATTTTCAACAGTATTTGCACGGCAGTGAACATAGAATAAGAAAAAAATTGTAGGCCAGTTTTTATAATATCAGTGGCAGAACCCATCCAGCTTTAATTCAACCAGTGTTAAATATTTAATACTTATTTGGTTAAGATATCATCAAAATTCTTGAATTTGTCCTGCGAGTTGCTTGACTCTTGACCAAAAAAAAAAAAATAACCCAAGAAAAAATTAGTTGTTAACACTTTTCTTTTCAGTCACATCATTTCCTTCCTCTGCTGTCCTTTTCAATGTTTTTTTAAATATATTTATAGAAAAATGATGAAAAACATAGTAAAATATATTTTATGTTATCTTTATGAACTTTATTCTCTCCTAAATTTTTTTTTCTGTTTGACTCATCATGACTTTTATAACTAACTTGTTTATGTTTGCATTATTAACATCTTGTTTTTTTTTGTTAAGAATACAGATTGTGCTAAGTTCTCCATTATTACAAATATTGAAATTGTACCAAATTTCTACACTGCAGGACTGGGACAAAATGAAACTGGATTAATTAATATCTACGTAGAATTATGTTCTAGGTTATTTGCTATTTCTCATTAATAACTGATAAAGGACTCTTTGGTGATCTGGGCTAACTACTGACAGTAAGGTTATGTATGTTAGTTATAACATTATTTTTATAGCTTAGCAGGGATAGCTGTAGGTGAAGATGAAGAAGAAAAGGATGTGGGTATAACTTTTACAAAGTCTCTTAAGCCTTCTAGGAAATGTACATTAGTTAGCCTAACAATAGGATTTTTGGTTGTATATTTAAGTACTGAGTTTAAGTCAGTATCTATAGAAATGTTGATTACAAGACTAAAGACGTTATAATTTCATTCTGTTTAGGCCACATTGGGAGTATTGTGTTCAGTCTTGGGCTCCTTACTTTAAGAAGGACATTGAACTGTTGGAAAGGGTTCAGATGAGGGTTACTAGTATGGTGCATGGGATAGAGGGATTATCATATGAGGAGAGGTTAAAGTATCTCGCATTGTTTTCTCTTGAAAAAAGAAGAGTTACAGGGGGATCTGATTGAGATGTTTAAGATTGTAAAGGGAATTGATAGTGTTGATGATTCATCTTTTTTCATATTTAAAAGTGAGAATACTAGGACTAGGGGACACAAATATGAACTTTGGCAAGGTAGGAGTCATCTTCAGCTAAGACAGTTTTATTTTTCCAACAGGGTGGTTGGCCTTTGGAATGGGTTTCCTTTGGATGTAGAGGCAGTAAATCTAAGTGAGTTTAAGAGAAAGCTTGATAATTATGTGAATGATAAAGACTGGCTTTATAATTTTTTATAATAGTTTTAGTTTAGTTTAGAGGGTGGGACAGCCAAGATGGGCCAATAGGTCCCATTAGACCTCATTTGGAGTACTGTTTTGTCACCTTATTTAAGAAAGTGTGTTCAGATGATTCAGAGAAGAGCTACTAGGATTATTCCAGATTTGGAGGTGTTATTTTATCGGGACAGATAGTAATCTTTTGACATGTTTTTACTGCAGAGAAGGGCTTGGGGAGACAAGGCTAAGTTTTTAAGATTGTTAGAGGTTGGGAATCCATAACTCAAGATGACATTTTAAATATTTGCTGGCAGTAATGCTAGATGATGTAAGTTTAAGATATATATGGAAAACTCGGACACAGTCACGGTTAGGTGGTGTTACTTTTCGATTAAAATAGCCACCATATGGGATAGTTTGATTTAGATCTAGTAGAAGCTCCAACATTGAAGGTATTAAACTCTGTTTTTTAGTTGGTAAGAATAATGCTCCGTAGTTTTGATGTCTGATTTTTAGTTGGTAAGAATGATGCTCCGTAGACTTGGTGTCTGACTTTTAGTTGGTAAGAATGATCCTCTGTAGACTTGGTGTCTGACTTTTAGTTGGTAAGAATGATGCTCTGTAGACTTGGTGTCTGACTTTTAGTTGGTAAGAATGATCCTCTGTAGACTTAGTGTCTGACTTTTAGTTGGTAAGAATGATGCTCCGTAGACTTGGTGTCTGACTTTTAGTTGGTAAGAATGATGCTCTGTAGACTTGGTGTCTGACTTTTAGTTTGTAAGAATGATGCTCTGTAGACTTGGTGTACTTAGATTTAGAAAAAGTTTTTGATGAGGTGCCACATAAAAGATTAGGTAGGAAAATCACATCGGTAGGGTTTAGGGAAAGTCTTGTTAATGCAAGAAAACAAAAGGTTGTTATTGACAAAGTCTAGTCAAACTGGACCCTTGTTACTAGTGGAGTACCATCAAACTGGACTCTTATTACTAGTGAAATACCTTAAAGGTTAGTGCTAGAGCCTTTGTTTGTTTTTTCTTATTTATATTAGTGATATTGCTACAGGTATAATTAGTGTAGTGTACTCATTACATTCAACTTTTGGGTGTTTATACTTGTTTTGAAGATTTAAGGTATTATGAAATGATTTGAATCAGTTGGTAAGTTTGACAGATGTTTGTCAAATGACCTTTAATTACAATAAGTGTAAAGATTGGTATTGTTAAACCAGTTGGTGTACATGTAAAGATTGATATTGTTAAACCAGTTGGTATACAAGTTTGGTATTGTTAAATCAGTTGGTATACAAGTAAAATTTGGTATTGTTAAACCAGTTGGTATACATGTAAAGATTGATATTGTTAAACCAGTTGGTATACAAGATTGGTATTGTTAAACCAGTTGGTATACAAGATTGATATTGTTAAACCAGTTGGTATACAAGATTGGTATTGTTAAACCAGTTGGTATTCAAGTAAAGATTGGTATTGTTAAACCAGTTGGTATACAAGATTGGTATTGTTAAACCAGTTGGTATTGATTAATTTCTAAATTTTCTTGCAGAGTGGGTGATTAAAATTGTATCAAATATACAACATTTACAACTACAGAAACTTTCGTCACGTCTCTGTCTGACAATTTATAGTGTACATCAGAAACATTGACCCTTGTAGTTGTGTAGTTCATAAGCAACATTTCTATACTATATTTGCTGACAGTTATTTTAATTTCCAGCTGATATTGTATCCTGTGTTGAATTCAACCACAATGGAGAGCTACTTGCTACTGGAGATAAAGGAGGAAGAGTTGTTATTTTCCAGCGAGATTCGGAGGTAGCATGAGATTATCAACGTGTAGTTAGAATATAAGTAGTAATATAGGTGGTGGGCAGTTTTTCTATCATCTTTTTTAGCCATATTTAACTTTCGTTTGTGAACATCTGTTACTTGATTAACCCAATAGAACAAAAAATAAATAATGTTCTTTATTACATTAATTAATTAAACATATGTTGCTTTGAGTGATTAATTAAAGCTTTAATATTTATAGTGAGATATAGTTTATTTACATTTGTCCCACAAATTAAGACCCATCAAAATATTAGTAGTTATCTGATATTGTCATAATATGTGTGTATATAATAATTAAACGTGTAGATTTTAACAGCAAACTAAGACTAAATTTTACGCTAGTAGTTGAACCTGATGTCTAAGTTTCTTATGTCCTATCACCAATAAAGAAACGATTTGAATGTTGATCAGTAAAATAGTTGACTTGAACTGTATATTTGAGTGATTTCTCTGTCAGTCCAAACAGGCATTACCAAGAAGGGGTGAATACAGTGTCTACAGTACTTTCCAAAGTCATGAGGCAGAATTTGACTACCTAAAAAGCCTAGAGATAGAAGAGAAAATTAACAAGATAAGATGGCTTAAACGCAAAAATCCTTCTCATTTCCTGCTTTCAACAAATGGTCAGTTTCTCAGTCATTAGTGGTGAACACAATATTTATTTGAACTTGTTTGCTTGTTCATTAAAATATTCAGTTTCTCAGTCATTAGTGGTGAACACAATATTTATTTGAACTTGTTTGCTTGTTCATTAAAATA
>NW_013670345.1:51297-54715 GCF_000517525.1 Limulus polyphemus
GAACACAATATTTATTTGAACTTGTTTGCTTGTTCATTAAAATATTCAGTTTCTCAGTCATTAGTGGTGAACACAATATTTATTTGAACTTGTTTGCTTGTTCATTAAAATATTCAGTTTCTCAGTCATTAGTGGTGAACACAATATTTATTTGAACTTGTTTGCTTGTTCATTAAAATATTCAGTTTCTCAGTCATTAGTGGTGAACACAATATTTATTTGAACTTGTTTGCTTGTTCATTAAAATATTCAGTTTCTCAGTCATATAAGAGTGATTAACTTCTAGCGTAACTATGTACACAAGATTTCTCTTAGTTTAACTGTTTATTGGAATAATTAGTTTCTCAGTTTTTCATATAATGTTTTTGGTTTTTTCAAACATTAAAGTATGCAGCAATGTAGCCAATCGTGAATCTATAGGTAAAAACAGAAAGTATGTCCTGTACTACCATGTAGCCAATCGTGGATCTGTAGGTAAAAACAAAGTAAATCCTGTACTACCATGTAGCCAATCATGGATCTATAGGTAAAAACAAAGTAAATCCTGTACTACCATGTAGCCAATCGTGGATCTATAGGTAAAAACAAAGTAAATCCTGTACTACCATGTAGCCAATCGTGGATCTATAGGTACAAACAGAAAGTAAGTCCTGTACTACCATGTAGCCAATCATGGATCTATAGGTAAAAACAGAAAGTATATCCTGTACTACCATGTAGCCAATCGTGGATCTATAGGTAAAAATTTTTACCTATAGATCCACGATTGGCTACATGGTAGTACAGGATTTACTTTGTTTTTACCTATAGATCCATAATCGGCTACATGGTAGTACAGGATATACTTTCTGTTTTTACCTATAGATCCACGATTGGCTACATGGTAGTACAGGATATACTTTCTGTTTTTACCTATAGATTCACGATTGGCTACATAGTAGTACAGGATATACTTTCTGTTTGTACCTATAGATCCACGATTGGCTACATGGTAGTACAGGATTTACTTTGTAAAGTAAATCCTGTACTACCATGTAGCCAATCGTGGATCTATAGGTAAAAACAAAGTAAATCCTGTACTACCATGTAGCATTTCTATTTGGTGGACATTCTGAAACCCATATATGTGAAGAAAGAAAACCTAAAAGAATTCAGAGCAGAGAGGCATCGTGTGACACGAGTGAAGATAGAGAAACCCATATATGTGAAGAAAGAAAACCTAAAAGAATTCAGAGCAGAGAGGCATCATGTGACACAAGTGAAGATAGAGAAACCCATATATGTGAAGAAAGAAAACCTAAAACAATTCAGAGCAGAGAGGCATCATGTGACACAAGTGAAGATAGAGAAACCCATATATGGGAAGAAAGAAAACCTAAAACAATTCAGAGCAGAGAGGCATCATGTGACACTAGTGAATATAGAGAAACCCATAAAATGTTTAAAATGTTGCCTTTTTTTAAATTAAGAAATCAAAACTTGTGTAATATTGTTATTTAAATTATAAACTATTTTTGATGTCAAGTTTATTAGTAATAAGGTTGTTGAAACTGTAAAAGGTTGTAAGTTGCTCACTTTGACCACCTCCCTCCCATGCACATATGGTTAATGCAAATTTCTGCAAAAAATGGCTTTGTTTCAGTTTTGGAATGACCACCAGCTGAAATGTTACTATAAAAAAAACAGGTATGTTATTTGTTTTTTGATTGAATGTGGTGTTTAAGATTAATCATTGCAAATATGTGACTTTTTTGTTTTAGACAAAACCATTAAGTTGTGGAAGGTCTCTGAAAGAGACAAGACGATTGACGGGTACAACCTGAAAGATGAAAATGGGCAGGTAAAAGACCCATCTTTCATTACTACATTGCATGTGCCAGTGGTAAAACCCATGGAACTGATGGTGGAAGCGAGCCCCAGGAGAATATACGGAAACGCCCATTCGTACCATATTAATTCCATTTCAGTAAACAGTGACCAAGAAACTTACCTCTCAGCTGATGACTTGAGAATTAATTTGTGGCATTTAGAAATAACAGACCAGAGCTTCAGTATCCTTTATGTCAGTTCTGTGTTGAATGTATGCGAGCTGCCTTATGATCAGAGTGTTTAAAAGTTGTGTTAGACTTTCTTTGTGTGACTTTCAGATGACATTGTTGTGGCTGAGCATATTTTTTATGTGGTTCAGCTAGCCTTTCTTTCTGTGACTTTCAGATTACGTTGTTGTGGCTGAGCATATTTTTTATGTGGTTCAGGTAGCTTTTCTTTGTGTGACTTTCAGATGACATTGTTGTGGCTGAGCATATTTTTTATGTGGTTCATGTAGCTTTTCTTTGTGCGACTTTCAGATGACATTGTTCTGGCTGAGCATATTTTTTATGTGGTTCAGAGAACCTGCATCTGTGCCCCGCTGAACTGGATTTATACATCTTTCCTTGTGTAGTTAAGCTTGAAAAATTAAAAACATTCAGTAATGTTTGCTTAATCTTGTTGTATTCTTGTTTTAAAAAAAGAACATAAAAGATAGGTGTAACTAACTAAAATTTTCTGTTTTATACAACTTTAAGTTTCATTATTATATTTTCAACTATATTTTCCTGTTGTATTTTATATATTACTGATGAAAAGGATGCAACTGATATTAAAAAGGCCGTTCAAGATGTTTGGTAACAATAAAAAATACATGAAAAACTACAGGTAATAGAAGTGACCCTCAAAAATATAACTAGTTCGGTAAAAAGGTTATTGCTTATTTTGTTGAATCACATGAGTTTTTACTTTAATGGAAGGTATAAAAAAATTTGATTTTACTTAATGCTGTTGAAGATATCGTTGATATTAAACCAACAAATATGGAAGAGTTAACTGAAGTCATCACTTCAGCAGAATTCCACCCATCTCAGTGTCATACATTTGTGTACAGCAGTAGTAAAGGAACTGTAAGACTGTGTGATATGAGATCATCAGCACTTTGTGACCACCATTCAAAATGTAAGCATATTAATTAAAGGACTTGTATCACATCTCATATAGTGTTCTCTTTCTTAACTGTTCCTCATAATTAAAGGACTTTTATCACATCTCATGTAGTGTTCTCTTTCTTTACTGTTCCTCATAATTAAAGGACTTGTACCACATCTCATGTAGTGTTCTTTTTCTTTACTGTTCCTCATAATTAAAGGACTTTTATCACATCTCGTGTAGTGTTCTCTTTCTTTACTGTTCCTCATAATTAAAGGACTTTATCACATCTTGTGTAGTGTTCTCTTTCTTTACTGTTCCTCATAATTAAAGGACTTTTATCACATCTCGTGTAGTGTTCTCTTTCTTTACTGTTCCTCATAATTAAAGGACTTTTATCACATCTCGTGTAGTGTTCTCTTTCTTTACTGCTCCTCATAATTAAAGGACTTTTATC
>NW_013670345.1:55350-59219 GCF_000517525.1 Limulus polyphemus
AGTAGATCGTTGACATGTATTATAAACATTGACAGTAGATCATTAACAGCTATTATAAACATCAACAGTAGATCATTAACAGCTATTATAAACATCAACAGTAGATCATTAACAGCTATTATAAACATCGATAGTAGATCATTAACAACTATTATAAACATCGACAGTAGATCGTAAACAGCTATTATAAATATTGACAGTAGATCGTTAACAGCTATTATAAACATCAACAGTAGATCATTAACAGCTATTATAAACATCGATAGTAGATCATTAACAACTATTATAAACATCGACAGTAGATCGTAAACAGCTATTATAAATATTGACAGTAGATCGTTAACAGCTATTATAAACATCAACAGTAGATCATTAACAGCTATTATAAACATCAACAGTAGATCATGAACAGCTATTATAAACATCGACAGTAGATCGTAAACAGCTATTATAAACATCGACAGTAGATCGTAAACAGCTATTATAAACATTGACAGTAGATCGTTAACATGGATCTACTGTCAATGTTTATAATATGTTTATAATAGCTGTTAATTTGACAGTAGATCATTAACAGCTATTATAAACATTGGGAGTAGATTGTTAACAGCTATTATAAACATCGACAGTAGAGTGTTAACAGCTATTATAAACATTGGCAGTAGATCGTTAACAGCTATTATAAACATCGACAGTAGATCATTAACAGCTATTATAAACATCGACAGTAGATTGTTAACAGCTATTATAAACATTGGCAGTAGATCGTTAACAGCTATTATAAACATCAACAGTAGATCATTAATGGCTGTTATAAACATTGGCAGTAGATCATTAACAGCTATTATATACACTGACAGCACATCATTAACAGCTATTATAAACATTGGCAGTAGATCATAAACAGTTATTATAAACATTGGCAGTATATCATAAACAGTTATTATAAACATTGGCAGTAGATCATTAACATCTATTATAAACATCGGCAGTAGATCGTTAACAGCTTATAAAAATATTGGCAGTAGATGGTAAACAGCTATTATAAAAACATTTGCAGTAGATCATTAACACGTATTATAAACATCATGAGCAATGTGCATGACCTGTGTGAGTAAAAACCTTATTTATGCTGGGCCTTACTTTTTCTCACAAAGTTACCTCTTCAAATAAACATTTTGGAACACATTATATCAGACACTAGAATAGAATGTCCCAAAACTACTAAAATTTATCAGGTTTTTTTTTTTTGACTAAGCTATAAATAGGTTCAAAAAATTCCATAACTAATTAAAGCAACAACTTTAAACATTTCAAGCTTTCTTTGAAAACTACCAGCTTTGACCACTAAAAATATATATCATAAGATGTATGTAGTTCTTTCTATTGTTTACAAACACATCTACGTGACTTGTAGGTGTGATTGTAAGTAAGTGGCTTTAAAAGCATGAAGAAATGAACTTTTCTGATGGGAGTGATAAATCTATTAATATCTTAGTAAATCAAGGTAGGAAGTTCTTATTTTGTATTCTGACCTGTCAGTATCTATAGTTTCTGTTTCTGATTGATTGGACACTCTGAAACCTGTAATAAGTGATAGAGAAAATATAAGATGGACAATTAGAAGTGGAGATTGAGAATTTATTGAATTTAAGAAATTAAAACTTGGATAATATAAAACTTTGAATTATACACTGCATTTAATGCCAAGTTTATTAACGTGTATTGATAATAAAGTTATTTAGTTAAATTTTAAATGTAACTATCATAATTAAAAGGTAATGACATGTGTACTTTAAGAGGCTCTAGATCGTAGGGTTAGATATTTTATTTGAAATTCTTTAGGGGGATACATGAACATGGAAGTCAGTAACATAAGTAATTGAATAAAAACTTTCTAAATTAATTAAATGTATGATTATTGTATTTACCTGGTTAAAGGTACCTACATCAAAAGTGTGTAAGATTGACTGAATCAGCATCGTTAGATGTTAGTTTATGTAGTGTATTGTTGACCATAACGTTTTGGTCATTAAAAAAACTTTGAGTTATTCATACATTTAATAAATGTGAATATTGAACAGACAAGATAATTTTAGTTCCAAATGTTTATTCTGCCCTGATGACCTGACGTTGAAAAGAAGGAACCGGTAAAAACCTGTAATAAACTCATGTAAGTTCTGATATGTTGTGAAAATAAAAGGTGTAATGAACTGATATTCTATTAATTTCTAGAATGTTTTCTCTTCTGTATAGTGTTAACTTCATTACAATTATGTGTGAAAGGTTTTAAAAAAATAATTTCACGTCCATCAGTATCTAACAAAGTTCCATGCCTGATGCGATTTCCCTCTTTGTTTCAGTTGTATAATCACAGGGTCATACAATAACTTCTTCCGGATCTTTGATCGTAACACGAGACGTGATGTAACATTAGAAGCTTCCAGAGAAACGGCCAAAGCTAGGACAGTACTGAGGCCAAGAAAGGTTGGTGCATAGCATGTGTGAGTCCTTTAAAGTATTAGTTCAGTCCTGTCTTTCATGAAATTAGAAGTAAAACTATTATCAGTATTATTGGTGATACTAAGAAGTCATATACAACTAAATCATTAATCACTAAACAAGAAACCTACGGTGCTTGTGAAGTACATTTTACTTACAAAACATTAATCACCAAAAAAGAAACCCACTGTGCTTGCGAAGTACACTTTACTTACAAAACGTTAATAATTAAACAAGAAACCCACAGTGCTTACGAAGTACACTTTACTTACAAAACATTAATAATTAAACAAGAAACCCACTGTGCTTGCAAAGTACACTTTACTTACAAAACATTAATAATTAAACAAGAAACCCACTGTGCTTGCAAAGTACACTTTACTTACAAAACATTAATCACTAAACAAGAAACCCATGGTGTTTGCAAAGTACACTTTACTTACAAAACATTAATAATTAAACAAGAAACCCACTGTGCTTGCGAAGTACACTTTATTTACAAAACATTAATCACTAAACAAGAAACCCATGGTGCTTGCGAAGTACACTTTACTTACAAAACATTAATAATCAAACAAGAAACCCACTGAGCTTGGGAAGTACACTTTACTTACAAAACATTAATAATTAAACAAGAAACCCACTGTGCTTGCGAAGTACACTTTACTTAAACATTAATAATTAAACAAGAAACCCACTGTGCTTGGGAAGTACACTTTACTTACAAAACATTAATAATTAAACAAGAAACCTACTGTGCTTGTGAAGTACACTTTACTTAAACATTAATAATTAAACAAGAAACCCACTGTGCTTGGGAAGTACACTTTATTTACAAAACATTAATCACTAAACAAGAAACCCATGGTGCTTGCGAAGTACACTTTACTTACAAAACATTAATAATCAAACAAGAAACCCACTGAGCTTGGGAAGTACACTTTACTTACAAAACATTAATAATTAAACAAGAAACCCACTGTGCTTGCGAAGTACACTTTACTTAAACATTAATAATTAAACAAGAAACCCACTGTGCTTGGGAAGTACACTTTACTTACAAAACATTAATAATTAAACAAGAAACCCACAGTGCTTGCGAAGTACACTTTACTTACAAAACATCAATAATTAAACAAGAAACCCATGGTGCTTGCGAAGTACACTTAACTTTCAAAACATTAATAACCAAACAAGAAACCCACTGTGCTTGCGAAGTACACTTTACTTACAAAACGTTAATAATTAAACAAGAAACCCACTGTGCTTGCGAAGTACACTTTACTTACGAAAGCACTCTGATTATCATTTTTCTCTTTTTATCAGATATTTTCAATACTTTGTAATTTTTGTTTTATATATTTTTT
>NW_013670345.1:60068-64221 GCF_000517525.1 Limulus polyphemus
TGTCTCCAACTAGTATACTTTAGTAGCAACAAGCACTATTAGAACGTCTGTCTTCAACTAGTATACTTTAGTAACAACAAGCACTATTAGAACGTCTGTCTTCAACTAGTATACTTTAGTAACAACAAGCACTATTAGAACGTCTGTCTTCAACTAGTATACTTTACTATAAATTACAATTATCTCTGCTTCTTCCCCAGGTTGGCACAGGTGGGAAAAAGAAAGAAAGATGAAATAGGTGTAGACTGTTTAGATTTTAATCGAAAAATTTTACACACAGCGTGGCATCCAAGAGAAAACATAATCGTCGTAGCAGCAACCAATAACCTTTATATCTTTCAAGAAAAGATGTGAGTGATCATGGTGTCCAGTGTTTAAGGTAATCTCACTTTTTTTGCTCCTCAAAATAAACTTAAGCCGACTTGCTACACGTAATATCGTTTAATATTACTCGTTAGGAATGTCTCATGAAAAAGACAACAATTTTATTAACACAGAAATAATGTTTGTGAACTATTACTTTGATGGAAATGTTTTTTTAGTTTTAGGGTTGATCAGAATTTATTTTATGTTTTAAAGATTTAGATAAGGAATAACATTTTTATTTAAAAAAAAACACTCGCTAACTGTAATTGAAATGAACAATCCATATTTTTCTTGTAGTGAAGTTAAACTTTCTAAAATTTTCAATTTAAATGGTGATAAATAAAACGGACTTAGGGTGAGACATATCATTAGAAGTAGATGTCTAAATTATAGACGTTGAATTAAATTATACAAAAAGTCTTAGTTGAATTATATTCATGATTAAGTACAAGATAGAAAACTTATTATTTAAACTTTATTTGATGTAATGGAGAATTAAATATCATTTAGTTTAGAAATTTTTGGACAGTTGCTTTCTATAAATAATGTCGTCGTATTTTCTCCACTGTCTTGGAAATTTAACAAAGTGTGTTTGAATGACTAGCTTTAATTAGTACCATTAGTAAAATAGATCATTAATAGTATTTTTTAAACCAGGGTTTTTTTTCTTCGGTTTGTCTTCTAACCCCATTTGGTGATTTAAGATAGTAAAATTGGGGTTTCCTTCATATTTAATGATTTATGATGATAAAATTAAGGGTTCCTCCTGAAACAGTTGATGATCTAGGATAGTACTGGTAAGATGTCTGTCATTGTTAATTTTGTATATCGTAAATTTCATGTTTCAGTTACCTGTGCAGTAAAATTGTGAAAAAACACCAAATAAAATATGCTTTTTTTAATTTGCAATTGCTTTAGCGCAGACATATGAAACACTAAAACTTTGTTCGTCATAAAAAAATGGAACTATTATTTGTGTTACTGATGAACCTGTATAACTATTTTCAGATTCCCTTATCATATAAAACTTTTTGAAGGCATAAGAAAAACTATTGTAGATACACGGGTCCCGAGAGATGTTGAAGAAATTCTTGAAATATATCAACTATTATGGTATATAACGCTCTATGCTAGAGAAACCTGATCTTTTGATGAATGGTTTGTGTGACATTAAATCACTGATACTATAGGGCTAGTGAAGAGAGATTTATAGAAAATTCTTGTAGTGACAAAATGTCACAGAAACTAAAGATCCCGCTTCTCTAGCATAAGAAGTTATAAACCATACTGGTTGATGTATCGTAAATGAGCAATGTGAAGGCTATGTTGTATTTCCAGCTGACCCTACGAGCTTCGGCATTGAACAAAAAGCCTCATCAGCATGACATGCAGTGCACTGTGTGTGTGATAATAATGCCATTATGGTTATTCTTACTGGAAATCTATAGTTTAGGGCGATTTTTATAAATCTATTATCAATTTCATCGTGATGTCACACACTAATCCAGGTGACTTAGAAAGCTTGTAAGTGATTTGAATTGTGTGTTGTCCTTTAATTTTGAGCAAAGAAAACCTAAAAGCTTCTCTTCTCTGGTCCGTGACAGTACTTCTATCCAATGTCTGCAGTTGGGCAAGATGCAGAAGAAGTTCCTGAAACTGTACTGTTGAACCGTGGTGCACACAGAGACTGGTTTCAAGTGGCTGTGGTTTAAGAGTCCTTGGTGGACTGTGCCTTCATCCCAATTTATTGTACACGTTCACCATCGTATTGCAATGTCGTCGGTGTTCACGAGACGTATGCGTGTCGATGTATATATATATATAAATATATATATATATATATGTTCCCCTCATTTGACGTATGTGATGCCTGTTAAACGTAGTAACCACTCATGATTCTTAATATTAGTTAATTAGAAAGCTTATAATACTGGAAATGACTGCTCAGTGTTCTGAAAAGACATGAGCCAAAACGTTTTGTCAGTAGTCTGTGTGGGGCTATGTATTAATGGCATATTTTTCAGTTTGAAATCACTGTTGCAGGTTATCTTGAGTTCACAAGATCAGGGAAATAGGGATCAGTAAATTCAGCAAGCCGTTATTTATACCAATATAATGTTACAAAATATAGAAGAAAAATCAACTTTTTATGTAGATATTAGATTGTAGATAAAACTCATTTCTAAAGATTAAGCACTGTCTCCATCGAAAAGGTTAGTTATAATAATGCTTTGGAATGAATGGAAATATTTTTCCATTCACTGGTTATTGTGAAGGAGTCTTCCAGGATGGTCTCGTCATTTTACACTATTTTCACAATATATCAGTATTAAATGAGATACGTCATTCAAGATGTTTAGTTTTTATTTAGTAGCCTGAAGAAAATTAATTAATTCTCGTGAAATGCTCAATTTAATATTAATTTTAAGCATGCTGAGTTATTTTTTTAGTTATTATTTCACATTTCAGAGAAATATGCCTGGAGATCAAATTGTACAGGGTTGATCATGAAGTATGAATAATTTTCTCAATTATTGACTTAACTGATAAAGGTCCAAACCTTTCAACAGCTTACAAGTTCAGTCTCATACTTTCACTTTAGAGTATTATACAATAAAGACTTTTCTGATGAAACACATCTCCAGTTCTTTCCAGGACGAAGGCTGCTAAATAATGATTGAATTGAGGTGATCCTCGACAAGGGATGTCATCTTGCATGTAGGTGTTTGTTCTGTGTGCATGAAAGGGGATAAACTAGAACTGTTAGTAATGTTTGACATCTTGTATAAATACATTGTTGTGTTAAAGAGAAAACAATAAAGGTTAAGAATTAGTGTTGTAATTCCTGACTTTTTGTATCTTCATGAAAATCACTTACACGTGATCTTTTTTGAAATAATACTCATTCTTATATATATTACTTAAAAGATGTTAAGTCACTGAAAGGGTGGTTATCTGTTAAAAGAATGATGTAATGAACAAGTCATTTTCTGAATTTGGAGAAAAAAAATATCCACAATTTGTATGAAAAAGTTAATAAAATTCAATTAAAAGGTAACTAGGATCAGGAAAAGCATTGTCATCTCATACGTGTTGGTATCTGAGACTTTCATATTGAAAGAAGGTAAATTTGGTTGCGAAAAGATTGGGGTTACACTGAAGTATTTTGTAAATTGTTTCAAGAAAAAATGGTTATTACAGCTGTAATCACCTACGGACAGTCATTGTAGCTGTATAACTGTACCGTGAAATTTGGCTGGACTGTTAATTCATTATTGTTTTACTGTCAGTTTTAAATATTTTGTAATATTTTTGGTTAGTAATCCTGATTTGACCTTTAAGACGTATATTTCGGTTTTTTTTTAAATGGCTACAAAATCTTAAATTTTTATTTCAGAAGTTATTAATTCCTTTAATTTAAAATTTGACAAGGTATTGTTAAAGGAACATTACACCTCTTGTCACATACGATCCAACAAGTGGAGAGAAAAAATGTAAAAATCTGCCAAACTAAAATTGTTCGTTATATGCTGCATCCCTTCATTACATCTACAACTCTCAGTTTCCCACAAAAATCGTTCCAGAGGAACGAAAACGAAGAAATTACCATCGAGAAAAACGTCTTCAAGCAGCATAAAGTAAAAGTTCCGTTACAAAACTATACCATTCAACACAGGTTGATATCCATTAAAATATTTAAATAGGACGAAACTGTACATTCAACACAGGTTGATATCCATTAAAATATTTAAATAGGACGAAACTATACATTCAACACAGGTTGATA
>NW_013670345.1:65028-73746 GCF_000517525.1 Limulus polyphemus
ATCCATTAAAATATTTAAATAGGATGAAACTACCCATTCAACACAGGTTGATATCCATTAAAATATTTAAATAGGACGAAACTGTACATTCAACACAGGTTGATATCCATTAAAATATTTAAATAGGATGAAACTATACATTCAACACAGGTTGATATCCATTAAAATAGAATGAAACTATACATTCAACACAGGTTGATATCCATTAAAATATTTAAATAGGACGAAACTATACATTCAACACAGGTTGATATCCATTAAAATATTTAAATAGGATGAAACTATACATTCAACACAGGTTGATATCCATTAAAATAGAATGAAACTATACATTCAACACAGGTTGATATCCATTAAAATATTTAAATAGGACGAAACTATACATCAACACAGGTTGATATCCATTAAAATATTTATATTAGTTATGTTTGAGTATCAGGTTTTAAATAATCTATAATCCGCTAAGTGGTTCGGTTATTAGTCGCCATTATCAGAAACTGACCCTGTTTTCTTCCTCACAACGTGTAATATAATGTTATTAATCTCCATTTTTTTAACCCTACAATACCAGAGATAATACTGGAACAGTTATAAACAAGCCCAAGACGTCTAGGTCAACATGAACTGTTATAAACATGCCCAAGACGACTAGGTTAACATGAACGGTTAAAAATAAGTCCAAATCAATAGAAGCACGGTGCTAACATTCCCATGCTCAGCCCGCATTACTAAGTCAATGTATACCAGTTAAGAAATACTTGTCCAACCATGTCCCCAGTACTGATGTTTGGTTAAGTCTGCCAACAAACACTGAATGAAGTTTAGAAAGTCAGAAAGTGAAAGAGTACACTTACTATCAGGAATAACATTGTGGTACACAGTTTTGACAAGATTCAGTCCAACATCTCAATATAAACAAGGTGTTCCTGTCTCTCCGTAAAATTACAGTTGGAAATATATTAGCAGTATGGATTGGTAGTATATACATATATATATATATATTCAGTGATACTAATAAATATTTTGATTAAGGGAAATTCAAGATGAGCTTGATGAAATGGGTGTAAAAGAAAACTTAGATGTCCATCATCAAATCCCTGAATCTCGGCAGTTCGTAAATATTCTTATCTGACCTTACATAAACTTGTAGTAGTCAAAGCTGTATGAGCAAGAGCATGATTTTAGCGGTCGTACATGTACACAGTTAAAAACCAACATCAGTAATCATAGAACAGTAAAATTGAACTGACAGTCTTGGCTTCATTTGTAGAAGTGGAACTCATAGTATTTATTACACTTAGTAAACTATAACCTTCAAATTGTTGAACTTATTTTATGTTACACTGTATTTTCACTTACGTCATCACTGTACCGTTGAGTTTATTATTGAGTGACTCAGAACGATCTTTAAAGTTTTCAAAATGTTTATACGTTTTATAAACCTGCAGTTTACTGTCCTATGCACACAAACTGATACAATTATAATGCAATCAAAAAATTGAAAAGACTAAAATATTTTAAACTTACAATTCACCGTTATATCTACCCATAAAGCTTACATTGTATACGGTGCAAATAAAATATAAAAAATGTGCATATTAATGTAAACTTCACAATTCCATTTTCACTTTCAAATACTTTATCAAAACTTTAGTTAAAGGTACTAAGACTTTCGCTTGACTGCTGCCTGATGTTAGAGTTATTCAAGTTATGCAACGCATGGACAGAAGTCTAACATTGTTCAAGTAAGTTAATGGCCGTTGTATGATTTAACACTAGTCTTGCACTATTCATGTTAATGGCCATTGTATGATTTAACGCTAGTCTTGCACTATTCATGTTAATGGCTATTGTATGATTTAACACTGGTCTTGCACTATTCATGTTAATGGCCATTGTATGATTTAACACTGGTCTTGCACTACTCATGTTAATGGCCATTGTATGATTTAACACTGTCTTGCACTATTCATGTTAATGGCCATTGTATGATTTAACGCTAGTCTTGCACTATTCATGTTAATGGCCATTGTATGATTTAATGCTAGTCTTGCACTATTCATGTTAATGGCCTTAGTATGATTTAACACTAGTCTTGCACTATTCATGTTAATGGCCATTGTATGATTTAACGCTAGTCTTGCACTATTCCATGTTAATGGCCATTGTATGATTTAACGCTAGTCTTGCACTATTCATGTTAATGGCTGTAGTGAGTATAGTTTATCTCTTATACACAAACAACATGAATGTATACAGATACATTTAATATGAAAAACACTTTATTCAAATGAGAAGTACTAAATCATAACATTTATGTTGAACTGAAGTACAGCTACAGGTTCCTTCTCCATTCCTGTAAAACATTTATATGTATTAGAAAAGTTGGGATACACTATCATCAACATCTTATCACTTGATATCAATGCTTACAGATTTCAAAACTCTAAAGCTTAACTAAACAATTTGTGAACTGTTAATGGGCGGGTCAAAGTGCACATCACAACCTTTTTATTAAATTACATTAAAAATTTAATTTTAAAACATTATTATCAACATATATCAATAAACTTGGCATCAAAAAGTAGTTTATAATTCAAATTCTAGTACTATACAAGTATTGATTTCTTAATTTCAAAAGACTATAAATTCTCAATCTTCACTACTCTGTATCATGTGACACATCTGGTGTGCTCTGGTTTCACCTATTTAGATTGTTCTCATCCCTTTAAGAGTATCTGACCAATTAGAAAGACAAACTATCGATACTGACAGGCCAGAAAATAACATCGTACCTTCTCAGTTTACCGAAATAAAGTTGTCCAATCTATAAATCAGGTTATACACAACTGTTCATAGCTTCAGTGTAGTTTCTAACTCGTATTAAGTATACATGTTTATAACTAACAGAAAAAACAAACTTCAATGTACTGTCTCTTATGTTCTTTTGATAATATTTTGGAGACCAGAGACAGTAGTTTCAAGAAAACGTGTTCAATACTGAAGTCAATGTGACATTTTAACCCTGTTTAAAGCTTAGTTAGAAAGTCAGTTAAATTATTGTAGTTTTGGGACATCCTATTCGATGACCGATATATTTTTGTGTTGAAAACTACATAAATTATTTTGTGTACATAAACAGAGTATGAAAAACAATGTCTTACTTAAGTCCATGTAGGTCTACAGGTGAATTTTGTTTTTATCTGTATGTTTTACTGTTATATATATATATATATATAATCTCCCACTAAGAGATGTATTGCTTTTCACGGTAATGAAGACTGTCCAAAGTAAAGTAATAAAACCATAAAGTTCAAACGAAACAGATGTGTAAAGGTAAGAAGCTGAGGCTGTTAGTATAGATAATTGTAATTTTCTGTTAACTGTTTCACCCGAGGCTGGGACATATATTTCCCACTACACTGGGAAATATACATCTCGGTTGCAGTGAATGGGTTAAAACCACAGTAATTCAAGGGAAAAAAAAAATGTGTTAAATATATTTAATATTTTCTAGTGGAAACTGCTGTTATGTTTCATGAATTCAACTTGTAAATATTATAAAGATAAAGCAGTAATGAGAAACGTCAGTTCAAACAAAAATGTACAAGTTAATATTTTTTGAATTATATTAAAATCTAATCCTGTTTATATAATAATTTAATCACTTTATTATCAAACCTAAATATTTCATCACGATTATGTAGAAACAAGTCTTAATATAAATGTTTAGTTTAGGGAATAAGAAGTTAGGGTTAACATCCAATAACAACAGATTACTTTTGTGTTTGTTATTATGCACCAAGCTCCACAATGTGCTGTACCTATCCTGAGTATTGAAACCCAGTTTTAAGTTATATAAGCCATTCTGGCTTACCACTGAACCATCAAGGTGGGGGCAACAGCTTTATTTCTTAGTCAACTGAGGTAAAATATTTTCTTTGTTGCGTACCTTAGATAATATTTTATATTTCATATAAATCAAAATATTTGTAAATCAACAGTTCTAATAGTTTAGAATATTTTGTGAGACAGAAAAAGACCAAATTTGCCATACCGGCTGAAATTATTTGTATAATTTCTTGTTATGCTAATAGAATTGTTTATGTAGTTTGGAAAAAAAGGTGAAAATTTCTTATACCTAAAATCACCTGTGTTCCCCTTTCTGGACTGAAATAATGGAATAGACATCATTTCCTAAAACACGTTTACCCTAAAAAAACAGGAAAAATATTTAATTAGACTATTGAATGTATAGAAAACAATCAAAATTACTGTTGAATCATTAGAGTAGCCAAAATACATTGTGCAAAAAATTAAACTACTCGATTTAATTTGTTTTGTTCCAGTTTAACGAAATAATACATTACACAAAAATATATCGTTGTACACACAGACAAAAGATCCTTCACTGGATCAACGTGATAACAAAAAAATGAATAGCCTGATAAAAAAGTTTCAGATTCAAGACAGGATATTCATTAATGTGTAAAGTATACTAGAGTGTCCCTTATTTTGAAAAACAAAACAGTAAATCGGTTTTATAACGTGCCTTAGTGGTATCAAAGTTTGAAAATCCCATTGTTTTCATCATTTCCTGCTCCTCCTCAGTTTTCCCATCAAGATCCTTTTCTGTTTCAAAATTGAACAATATAAAAAACATACAGGGGTAAGGCTATCACTTTTTTTTAGCAAAGTGAATTTTTATGAGAGAAGAAACGTTTTAATGATTTGTTAACAACAAACAAATATGCTCAACAAACTACAAGTTAGTAAACTACAGGTATGTAAAACCAGGTCGTTCATACTAGGAGAGAAATAAAATCTTGAAAAACTAAGCTACCAGTGGAGTTATACTGATGAATATGCAGCATTCTGAGGAGGGAATGTTGATAGACTAAATAGATTTTTCTAGCATTTTGTCTGTTTGACAAGATTGTTTCCAAAATTCCACACCCTTATACTGTATCTTCACCTAAAATGTAACCGTAGTATTACAATATTTATTCAGGGGTTAACTTTTATAATTTCATACCTACTTAGTTTGATTTTTTAAAAGATATTTCATTAACCACTAAGTTTATTTGCTCCTATTCCACTTAAATTTTATCCGAAATAAAAGGAAAAACCGAGTTCTATAAAATACAAAGAAACTTCCCATTTTACTTTGTATACAAGTCATACCTAACTTTTCAACATTTTAAAACCACACAATTACAGAAGACTGTTGAATGAAGATAGATGACAAAACTAATTTAAATTAAAAACTTGAAATTTTTAAAATAGTAACTGTTGGATGTGGTGATTGGGGATTAGTACTTGCCTATTGCTAAAACAAACTCAAAAGAGGAAATCGCGATATGCGAATTACTTTACCTGTTATGTTTTGTTCGTCAAGAAGATAACTGGTAACAGTTTCTTCTTCTTCTTCTTCATCTTCATATCTTCTTGAGCTAATTAGATAGAATACATAAATAACATATGCTGCTAAACATTCTCAAAATTTAGTTTACAAAGCAAATGTTGACAGAAAATGATTTATTCTTATTACTGATCTGGAATATAATTAATAATTACATACATCCTCAAGTGTTTAATAATAGGGACTGACAAGGAATAAAATAACAAAGTGCCTCATACAAACCTTTTCCACCAAAAGCCTACTGGGATATATAAACACAATAAAAACAACACTGTACTTTGATTGACTGTAGCTCTGCTACAAGTTTTTAAAAATGATTATCTTGCTTGACTGGCTGATCCCATCAGAGAGCCTAGAGCAAAAAACAACTAAGCCATTTGACCAAATATTCTCTTACAGTACTTGGTTCATTGATGATCTTCTACTTTTGCCCTTCCGTAAAAATGCATATATATATATAGTAAACATGTGCACATACTTAAATATCTTTTCAACCCAATAGATGGCGCTACATATTGTTTAATATACACGTGACAGTTTTTAATAGTGAAGTACACAGTTTATATGGGTATAAAATAAAAAGTAAACAAACAAGAGTATTCAAAAATTATCAATTTTAAAATATTAAGTATATTAAATACTAAAATATTAAGTACTGAAACAAGAATTAAAAACACAATTACAAATTTATTCCACACTTTGACACCCTTATTCACTTATTTGCAGGTCAAAGGATTAAATTTTATAAATTTGTGACTATGGTTTTAATTCTTGTTTCAGTACTTTCTATAGCAAGATCTCTACTTTATTTAAAAATCCATAATTTTTTAAACACTCTTGGATATTTAAAGTTACATAAATTAAAATGTTATGGTGCTGCCATCTAACGATACACAAGCACACTATGTATAGTGTCAGTATTATAACGCTAGAAACCGTATTTCGATACTCGTGGTGGACACAGCACAAATAGCCCATTGTACAGCTTTGTGCTTAGATACAAAGAAATAAGAATATGATTATAAAAATATATTCATAGCTCCATAAAATACGTGCTACCAGCTAACCATACAAAAGCACACCAGATTTAGTGTCAATACTAACAAAAAAAACCTTTATACACTTTTCCTCATGTATTTGAGGCTCCCCACGTTTTTAAAAAGCTCCAACTGTCATCTACTATGGCTTTAATTATTTCATATTTTTAACCCAAATAGAACCTTGGGCAAGATACAATAAACATCCAAATAAGAGACCCCCAACGTTCAGATCTCTAATTTACAACAAATAACTAGGGTGAGGGTGAACAGCTGAAAATGTGGAGAGTGTTGATCTCCATACTACTTGAACCTTCCAATCAGCAGCCCAGTAAATTAGCCACCAGGTCACACCTGGCCTCATCTAATGAAAACTCTATATATTTGTTATTATTAATTAAAACATTTAAAGGTCAAAAATGAACAATAACCCAGCTTAGCAGATACTTTTTGCAATGAAAACAACATAACAGTGGAGTAGAAAGTATTACATTAATGGAGATCGTCACATTTCTTATCATTACGACAAAGCAAGTAGAAAGAAATTGAAATCATAGTTCTTATTTGGCTATAGTTAATTTATTTAACTTCACATACAATACATTAAATATTAAGTTAGTCACAATTTCATTGTAAATATTACCCTTCCTCTCAAACCAGTTCACTGGTTGAAACCTATTATATCCAACAACTTTAAAGCCACAAATTATAATCATCACTAATTAAAACCAATTTTAAAATAATTATACCAAGTTATATGTTTTGTTTTTTAATATGTTGTTTAATAGTTCTAGAAATGTAACAGTGAAAGTGCAGAAGAATGTATAACATGTCAACCACACTATATCTGCTATATCCAGCCTTTTTGACCAACACTAGGGCTTATCAGGCTTGCCAAACAGGTGAGACACTTAGTTACAGAACCTAGGTCAGTAAATACTTTCAACTTCGGACCTTTGTTGAAAAATGAGTTTTAGCGTAAGAAACTGGTATAGAAAATATCAGGATATAGCACAAAGCTAAAGAGAAACTATCAGTATATCGAAGTAAAACCTTTAAGGTTGATATACATAACACTGTGTTGACACAGAAATACAAGATTCATCACTCACATATAATTAACTCATAATTGAACATGTATTCTGATTTTGAGAAAACCAGTATTAGTTTTCACTGTTGAGAACAGAGACAAGTCTAAAAAAAGCTTAATATAAATGAAAGATGTGCAGAACTACAGGAAAGCTGAGTTGAGGCCTTTAATGTGATTTGGACAAATATCTGCCAAATGACTTTTACTTATATTCAGTACAAGTTAGTGTTATAATTTGGATCACACATTTAGTATAGATAAGAACCTACTCAGTAGCATGACTGCAGAAAGGATCATGAATAAGTCACTTGAGCCATCAAGGTAGTGCTTTCTTGTTATTAGTGAAACTAACAGATTTTTAGTGTAGTTACAGATAAGTCAAAGGAGCTCTCTAATCACTAATTAGGCTTCACTTGGAACACTACGTACAGTCATGGTTTCCTTATCGGATATCAACTTACTGGAAAGGGTCTAAAGGATGATGGAACGTTTATATGTAAAGGCTAAGATCTTCTAATGCTTCTTTTCTCTTGATAAAAATAGGGTACGAGATGGTCTTACAAAAGTTTACAAGGTGAATGGATAGACCTCTCTTTTGTTTACGTAATATTCTGAAAATAATAGGATGAGAGTCATAAGGAAAATTTAGAAAAGAAAGGTTAAGTCAGTTTTATTCTCCTAACACGATGAGTGACTTAGGGAATTAGTTACCTTTAGCAATAGTAGACGCTGGTAATTTACAGAAGTTTAAGTGAGAGAATTCAAGATATCTTGAAAAATAAAGAGTGGGTTTAAACTTTTATTTTTTTCAAGCATGGGTGTGCAAGGGCAACATTAAAGGAAAAAAATAACCAGATTGTAGGTAATACAGTGTTAGTCCTATAGCAAACAAACTTGCTAACCTCAAACAACCATTGACTATAATGAGTTGCTTAAGTTATTAGATGAAATTAATCATATTACAATTACTGTGTTCTGTTTATAACACAAATTACATTCACCACAGTTCAGTCTTCATAGAACACACTGTTGCTAAGCCACATTCACAAGTTAATACAGGAGAGAGTTATACTGAACTGTCATTGACAGAAACAATTACTGTGTTCTGTTTATAACACAAATTACATTCACCACAGTTCAGTCTTCATAGAACACACTGTTGCTAAGCC
>NW_013670345.1:74492-84435 GCF_000517525.1 Limulus polyphemus
TGCTAAGCCACATTCACAAGTTAATACAGGAGAGAGTTAAATTATAAATATATACACATCATATTTACCCTGAGGCAAAAGAATATCTTGAATGTGACCACCTACGAGGTGGTGACGATCTCCTCTGAGACATGGAATTATGCCTGGGTGACCTGAAAAATGTTTATCAGCTTTTCACTCTAGCAAAATCAATACAATCAAAACACTCAATTTTGTAGTCAATACGTTTTTTGGGCCATTTTATAATAAATGATATGAATTCCTATATAAGTTAATCAATACTGGAAAAAAATAAATACTGATTGTTTTATATTTATTTGTTTAACAGCATGATAAATTAATTTTTTTAGGTTCTGTTATTAATAAAATTACAATCAGTTTTCCTAAGATTGATTTGTTCAACCACTAATCTTTGAAAAGTCTATCATTTTGTCTGTTTTTTAAACACAACACTTAAAACCTTTTCCTGCACTACATAATAATATATGCAATTTATTTTTGTTTATAGAAAACATGCATACCTAGTAAAACAAAAATTAAAATCTATAGGTTGGAGCAAATGCATCTCAGTAGCTTAGTGATTTCTCATCACAGCAAATACATTCAAGTACATGTACGTGTAGTGGACATGAAACTTGGTCCAATATCACCAAAACACACTTAGTGTAGTGGACATTTAATTAGGTTGAATGTCACTAAAACACACTTAGTGTAGTTGACAATTAATAAGGTTGAATGTCACTAAAACACACTTAATGTAGTTGAAATTTAATAATGTCCATTATCACATGGACCTGCCAAATTGTTAAGTTATTAAGTTCATCATTATCACATGGACCTGCCAAAGTGTTATGTTATTAAGTTCATCATTATCACATGGACCTGCCAAAGTGTTAAGTTATTAAGTTCATCATTATCACATGGACCTGCCAAAGTGTTATGTTATTAAGATCATCATTATCACATGGACCTGCCAAAGTGTTAAGTCATTAAGTTCATCATTATCACATGGACCTGCCAAAATGTTATGTTATTAAGTTCATCATTATCACATGGACCTGCCAAAATGTTATGTTATTAAGTTCATCATTATCACATGGACCTGCCAAAGTGTTAAGTTATTAAGTTCATCATTATCACATGGATCTGCCAAAGTAGATAAATATCATCGTCTCATGCTTGTTTTCAAACTCAATCTGAAAAATTCAGAAATATATTTAAAGCTACAATCTATGTACCTGCTACGATGTCTGTTAGGTGATCTGCTACGGAATCTCTCTCTTTCTAAAAAAAAAAATATTAATCACATAGTACCCTAATAAACTCTGAATTACATACACATTGTGTCTTCTTACTAAAGTGATTATTATACTAAAATTTTGGATCAGTATATTCTAATAATTATTGGTTTTCGTTATCTTGTGTGCTGATTCAAGATATTATATAATTCTAGTCAGTTTTACAAAATTATATTGTCAGTTTATTATATAGAATTGGCTTCATTATATTGTCAGTTTGTTATATAGAATTGGCTTCATTATATTGTCAGTAGTTTTACAGTTATCAGTAAATATACACATGTTAAGTCTTCAGTGATAATTTATATGACCAACCTTTAGGTCTTCTGTTACTGTTCCTGTCATGATCTCTGTTTCTGTCTCTGTTCTGTGATCTAGACCTGCTGTGGCTACGGCCTGAGAAAGAAAAAGACAAAAAACATGAAAAAACTAATGGTCATATTATTAATTATTTTGCCATAGTTTTGTTCATAAAGATTTAAAGATGGCATGCTGAAAATATGTTAGCAATATGAAAAACTTTTGTAAAATTAAAGAGTTTTCTACATTCTTCATTTCCTAAGTTAACATTGTATAGCTAGTAAGGTTTAGAAGAATTAAAAGTAGCCTTTATATTAAACCATCTCAAATTTACAATAATGAAACTGAGGAATAATGTTCAAATTGAATAAAAAAAAGAGCAAAAACTTTACCCTTCAGAAAATTCAAAAATGTAAATAAAAACTCATGACAGTAGTAAGTATTACTGTAAACTAGTCTTAGCTTTACATTTGTTCAAAAAATATTTACCTGTACTTGAAGGAGATCTAGAATGACTTCTTCCCATTTCTCCAAAGATGTAATAAGCTAATCTTTCCCTATAGATAACACAATATAACAATTTTTTTTCTTAGGTCAGAAGTATTATTTTAAAAGTGTCAATCAAACAGTCAATATCATCATGCTTGTTTTACTGGTAAGATTTTTTTTCTTTTTCAGGTATTTAAAGTTATGTACGAACTTATAATTATCATAAATTATGATCCATGAATATTTACCTGTAAAATATACCAACATCATAGTATAAGTGATGACTTTGTTTACTTCAGGTGACACTGTGATGTAAAATATATCACATTAAACTAAAAGATCTTTACAGCAGACATTGAAATGTTTGAGAAAATTAAAGAAAGGAGATACTTTGTGAAAATACTCATATAACATTTATATACTAATGTGCTACTATGAATATATTAATTGGTCTTAACACAAATATACAATATAACTTATTCCATCCTTTAACTTAAAACGTACTTTGATCACTTTTAAGTAAAGAACAAGAGCCAACATTATCCATTCCTACACTTAACATTACTATAAGTATTTGTTTAAAGAATAATATTTGGGTTCCAACATTTTATTATTAAAGATGACATATATTTTATAATTAGGCACAAATTAAAATACCTAAATGGTTTTGGAAGGAACATCAACAAAAATGTTCAGGTTATCAGGTTTCTTATTTTGTTATTTACTTCAATTTTATTCCTGCATCATTTCTTAATATTGTTTTAAGCTATATTTTCAATGTTATAATTTTGATAGTTCATAGAATATTTAAAAAGTTCATGATAACGTAACAACCTAGAATTTTGTAGAATTTGGAGTACATTATAAATACAAGTAATCAGTATGTAAGGATTAAATGAGAAACCAGTGAAGTATTTAGCGAGTAATTGAGTTCAGTATTTGTAATAAGAGTTATCACGTATATTAAGTTAATTAATCAATCATCAAAAACATCCTAAATGTAAGTTTGTTTTCAAAAGTAAGTTAAGCATGAAATTAATCTTGAATTTTCTGTTCAAACATTGTTTATAAACTTAGGCCTACAACCTATGTCAAAGTGAATATATCCTGTAGCAAATGTTATAGAAGAAATTAACTTGGTATCTTTACATTGACTGAACTTGATATCATAATTACTGTATAATCCAAAAAAATTCACCCATTTATAGTAAAACTTACAATGATATGACAGTTCAATGTCAAATATTTAGGATATTCATTTTCTATTTATTTGTAAAAAGTACAAACATAAAACAAACTACATTTTTAAACAGTCTGAATATGCATTAAATTTTAAAACTTGCAGTGATAGTAACAGTAAAAACCTTGGAAGCAAGATACATGTTCTTGATTTATATAAAGAAACCCTGCAATTTAAATGCCACTCGGTTCAGATTCCATTGAAAAATATTTTAAATTCTTTCAACACACGAAAAGCATTTCAAACAATTGTATACTGTTATTTTAAGTTTATTTATAAGTTTGTGGCTTAAGTTTTTATAAATAAAAACGAATTACTATGGAAATGTCTATGCTACTTCTCTCTCTATATATATGGAATTTCACTACTCTCGATCAATAAGCATATGGAGATAAAATTGTAAGTAATTCAAGTTCAAATAAAAACTTTATCGTCGATTCTTAAATGACTCCTCTAAACTTTTAGAATTTAGATTTAAAACAACTTCAACATAAAACTGAAAGTTGAAGCTTACTAGATAGTGCTATTACAGATTACTGTGCTAATACTAAATCTATATTACTATTATATATCATTAGTACTAATAGTAGTACTAGAACTAATACTAGATAACCGATACATTTTCACATCCATTTTTGAGTTTATTCATTATACTTTATAGGCTTATAGCTAGGCCTACATTAAATTCTAATATTACTGTCTACATAGAATTATAAACTTCATAACACTGTTTACGCGTCATTAAAAATCTTATTAATTTTCTAGAATCTGAACTTTTAACTTGCAAATTGTAATTTTGAATTCTGTAACCATCAGTTTCTACAATCGTGTTAAGCCTAAACGTAATACAAGTATATTTCGTGAAGACATTACGAGAGTCACAATGCTATTTCTAATATTTGACAGCGAAAACAAATTAATAATAATAATATAAAAATGGTGTTGCTATTACAACAACAGCAAAATAAATAAATAAGTAAAAAACACAAGTCTGATTTGAGCCCAAATTAAGTGAAAAACAAATTAGTTACGAAAATAGTCTTCCTGAAATTGACAAGAGTGAGTTAACCAAAGACATAGTATAATAGGAACCATCTGTATATTTTAATTTATTTATTTATATATATTTATAATTCAATCTTATTTATAAGTTAATCATGTTTAAAATTGATACGTAATTAATAATTCCTTTTGTCAATATATGTATGAATATTCAGCATGTAAATAACTGTTCTGCCACAATTCATTTTAAATAAAACGCCTATATAAAGTCTACTATTAAAAATTACATATTTACTGCAAAAACCTTAAAGTCCCTTATTTTACCCAGTTAAATATCTTGTATAATTATTAATTTTATCAATAAATCAAACTTAAATAGTGATAGTTTAAACGTTGGTATGTTTTTTTTTCTCTTAAGTTTGTACTATAAGGGTTAAATAAATTTGTAATAGGGGTGAAAACAAATTATACTTGATTTTTTTTGTTTCATAAAATTGGGGTTTATTTGGTATTTCCACATATTCTGGAAATTATTAATCTTCTGAAAACGTTCATGTGGTAGAAAATCTTTGTAATGTCAGAAACGTTCATAAAATAATAAATCATGAAATTTTTATATTTTCAAAATATATATTTCTGTCAATTTAAGTAATTAACAATAGTTTGTTTCTTTGTTTTGAATTTCGCGCAAAGCTACACGATGGCTATCATCACTAGCCGTCCCTAATTTATCAGTGTAAGACTAGAGGTAAGGCAGCTAGTCATCATCACCCACCGCCAACTCTTGGGCTACTATTTTACCAACGAATAGTGGGATTGACCGTAACATTATAACGCCCCCACGGCTGAAAGGGCGAGCATGTTTGGTGTGACGGGGATTCGAATTAACAATAGCAAAGCGTATAAAGTGCGTTATAATGATGCGAAAAGATAATTGAATACAAAATCATACAAACTGTACTTAATCAAAAGAATAATCTGAAAGCGCAAGTACGAGCCATTTGATTTCCAAAATTCGGATGCCAACGTTTCTGCGACCAACTGTTATTCTGGTTCTTTTTTTTTTTCTAACAATGTGTAAGATAGTAAAATATGTGCACATTTAATGGTGTCGTCCTTATTAACAGTTGCGAATGTGTTTTAGTGGTTAGTGTGATTGACTATGAATACGTTTATTCATGGTTTGCATCTCGCTGCTGAAAAAACGTGCTGCATACTTTGGGGTTGGGGTACTCTATAAGAGTGACGATTGAATTGCACTATTAGGTTTAGACTAGAGTAGCGGTGGGTGATATTCACTAGCTACCTTTCTTTTAGCTATCCGTTTAAAATCGCCCCCAGTTACTCAGCGGTAAATCTACGAGCTCACACTAGAAACAAACAGGTTTCGATACTTATGGTTGACAAAGCACAAACAGCCCACTGTGTTGCTTTATCCTTTACACCAAACAAACGAGCATGAAAAGCTGAGACGAACGGTTTGTAGATTGAAATAATTTCAAAAGTAAAATGACTTGGTTATCTTCAGATTTATTTCTTACTTTTTTCAATGTCAAAAAAGGCCGGGCATAGCCTAGTTGTTTGCATAACATGCTGCGCATTAAATGGCCCGGGGTTCGAGGAGTCAATTCCATCATTTAGTTCAAAGCTCTTGTGGCAACGTGTGTTGCTAGTTAATTGCTTTCTATCTGGTGAGCAGTTATAATTCAGAGACGGCTATACCTGACTTTCATGGGTGCATAAAATTTCTGTTGTAGAAAAAGAGGGTGGGGGAGTATTTAAGATATTTCGTTAGATATAATTTATGTAAAAATAAGAATGTTTACGTAGTGCCACATTAATCCTATATGTAGGATTTTTTTCAAGAATTGTGTAGAAAAATAAATAATATTGTCTGATCTTTTTTGTTTTTTTCGTTTAACAACAAAAGCATCTTTGTACACCTGCCACAGAAAATGTTCTCCACTAGTACCACGAGATGCACGTGCTTTGCAAACCAGCTGTATTGTTACCATTACCTTTTGCTACGCTGATTGTGACGTCATTGTACTGTACTAGTACGTGATGAATAGCACTTGATGCACACGCTTTGTGAGCTAGCTATATTGCTACCCTATTCTTTCTTTACGATTATTGTGACGTCATTTCTGGTAACATGCTACAGATAACAAGAACAAAAAATACTACAGTGAAATATAAAGTAATGTTACTTGATTAGCAGAAAATAACGTTTTTAATAAATCTGTTTATTGATACGGTCTGTATGGATGATTACTGTTAAATTTTTAGAACTATCTATACAAAACTTGATTAATGTACTAGTATCTGATATGTAAGTGTATTGTTCGTATTGTATTTTGTTTGAAGTTAAGCACAAAGCTACACGATGGACTATCTGTGCTCTGCCCACCACCGGTCCGCAGACGTGTCGCCGTTCCTACTATTGTGATTAGAGTTGTTAAAATACAAGTGTTGTAGGATTAAACACAGGTGGTATAACACTCGATTCAAACCGTCGGCGAGGTTATACAGTACATATATAGATAAAATACTACATTGGTACTTGTTGGCGTTATTAGAAAAAACAACAATAGTGTCCAGGCTGTAACGTTTTCTATGATCCTAGAATATGTTTATTCAATTTCATAACTTTTTTGTATACTTATTACAACACTCAGTTAAATTGTACATGTTCGCCCTTTTAACAGTGAATCCCACTATTCGTTGCTAAAGAATTATACTTATTAGAACACTCAGTTATGTTGTACATGTTCGCCCTTTTAACAGTGAATCCCAGTATTCGTTGCTAAAGAATTATACTTATTAGAACACTCAGTTAAATTGTACATGTTCGCCCTTTCAACAGTGAATCCCACTATTCGTTGCTAAAGAATTATACTTATTAGAACACTCAGTTATGTTGTACATGTTCGCCCTTTCAACAGTGAATCCCACTATTCGTTGGTAAAGAGTAGCCCAAGATGTGGCGGTGGGTACTGTTGACAATTTACCTTCCTTCTAGTATATGACTTCTAAATTAGTAACGGCTAGTGCAAATAACCCTCGAGTAGCTTTGCTCGAATTTCAACAAAACAATCCCATGCACAACATGATATGTCACAGTATTGATAACCTTTAGTTGAACATTGAATAATGTGTATTTATTAGTAGGTCATGATATGTTTTCGAGTAAAATGTACTTTCTTACGTGTCACGGAATATTTAAAAAATAAGATGTATTTCTCACAACTATGATATTTTAAAGGACAGCACCGAGTAACTATAATTTAAAGTTCAAGTCCCACAATTCAATTAACGCATTTTGACTTATCGTTTCTGCTTCATACATTGATCAGTAGTCTAGAATAGTAATTAAAAAAAAAAGTTTTATTTTTATTAATTCTTGTTGGGGAGAATATTCCAAGACGTGAGTCTGGCATCGCTTAGTGGTTAGGATTCATGGTTCGGGACCCGTTTTCACAGAAATGTGCTCTGTACTCTAGGACCTCAAGTGCATCATTAGACTGGTAGTTCAATTCTATTATTCGGTCAAACAAGAGTAGCCCAAGTGTCAGGGGTGGGTGCTGTTGACTAGCTGCCTTTCCTCTTCATCAGTTTATAATCAAGAACGGCAACTTTCTTTACATAATTAATAAACAGCTCGTTTCATAATTGAGGAAATATAACTTTGTTTTCTAGGGCGACACCTACCTTTAAAGTTCAAGTTTAGATAATTCTTCACTTGCATCTTATATGATGACTCTCTTACTCATTCCAAGCACTGGTTAAAAATTATTGAGCCCAAAAATATTGCCATTAAACAGCGAATACTGTTATCTATGGAAGTAAGCTAAGTTCAGTAAAGAAGATAAAGAAAACTCCCTTGTTTTGATGTACTATAGTTCGTTCGGTGCCCGCATAACAGAATTCATCCTGTTCAGAAACAAACGTCTGCCAGTAGGCACGACAAAATCTGCGGGTCAAACAGCAACCATTAGTATTCCTTGCCTTTAAAAAAACCAGGAATGATGGGAAAAGGACCATTGTTAATACTTCTGGAATAATGTGTGCATCAAGATCCTTTCTCTAACGTTTGTTGAATACGCGAACTGATTGCTCACTCAGTCTTGTTGTTAAGTAAACATGAGTTGTTGAACGGAACGACATGAAATTGTTATTACTTATTCAGTAAAACTATGTATCAAGGAAACTGTTAAAGATAACCATTCGATAAAGTTAAAGGCAGTTCTGATACATTAGGTCAAGAGTCAAGCTCGGTCAAGTGACACCATGAAGTCAAGTGCAAGCTCAACTGATACCATAAGTTCAAGGAGACATCTTGAAAGGGTAATAAATTTGTATTACAAGTTTAAAAAATGTACAATGTTTGGATAAGGTTTTGTCAATACCGGGTAGAGTCAGTCCAATACAAACATAGAGAGTCAGAACAATACAAACATGTAAAGTCAGTACAGTACAAACATGTACAGTTAGTCTAATACAAACATATAGAGTCAGCCCAGTTCAAACATTTAGTCAGTCCTGTACAAGCATGTAGAGTCAGTCCAGTACAAACATATAGAGTCAGTCCAGTATAAACATGTAGAGTCAGTCCAGTACAAATATATAGAGTCAGTCCAGTACAAACATATAGAGTCAGTCCAGTACAAACAGATAGAGTCAGTCCAGTACAAGCATGTAGAGTCAGCCCAGTACAAACATTTAGTCAGTCCAGTACAAGCATGTAGAATCAGTCCAGTACAAACATATAGAGTCAGTCCAGTACAAACATTTAGTCAGTCCAGTACAAGCATGTAGAATCAGTCCAGTACAAACATATAGAGTCAGTCCAGTACAAACATATACAGTCAGTCCAGTACAAGCATGTAGAGTCAGTCCAGTAGAAACATGTAGAGTCAGTCAGTACAAACATATAGAGTCAGTCCAGTACAAACATATAGAATCAGTCCAGTACAAACATGTAGAGTCAGTCCAGTACAAACATAGAGAGTCAGAACAATACAAACATATAAAGTCAGTACAGTACAAACATGTACAGTTAGTCTAATACAAACATATAGAGTCAGCCCAGTACAAACATTTAGTCAGTCCAGTACAAGCATGTAGAGTCAGTCCAGTATAAACATTTAGAGTCAGTCCAGTACAAACATATAGAGTCAGCCCAGTACAAGCATGTACAGTTAGTCCAGTACAACCATTTAGTCAGTCCAGTACAAGCATGTAGAATCAGTCCAGTACAAACATATAGAGTCAGTCCAGTACAAGCATGTAGAGTCAGTCCAGTACAAGCATGTAGAGTCAGTCCAGTATAAACATGTAGAATCGTATAGAACGTATTCTATATTATTAAGTCTTTCTTTGTTGTGTCTGTCTGTAAACGTACTTAGTCATGACGTATTTAGAACGTATTTTATATTATTTAATATTTCTTTGTTGTGTCTGTCTGTAAACGTACTTAGTCATGACGTATTTATAACGTATTTTATGAATCTAAGTTTCAAATGGACAGCAACTACCTGTTGTAGAAGCCTATAAATGTAGAGGACGACGTTTAGAAAGGCGGTAGACTTTCTAAACGTCGTCCCCTACATTT
>NW_013670346.1:0-19796 GCF_000517525.1 Limulus polyphemus
TGTATGTTTTGTTGCAGGAACACGGAATTTCATAAATGACGTTTTTCTGTTTTTCGTTGGTAGGTTTCTGTTTGTTCTTCACCAGAATGGATCTTAATGTTTTGTAAGATTTCCACGGGACGTCTATGTTGAATTTCTTAGCTTTTCGATTGAGTTTTTCACTGACATTTTTCATGTATGGGAGGTATATGGCTGTAGTGGTTTCTTTATTTTTCGTTTCTGTTGTGGTTTCTTCAGGGAGTTCTTGATGAAGGAAGAGGTGTAACCATTCTGTTTAAAACACTGTATGATTTTTTGGCATTCTGTTTCGATGGATGTGTTATCACAAATGTTTTCTACTCTCTTGCTTAGGCACTGGATTATAACACGTTTTAGCGAGTTTGGATGATAGGACTGGAAGTGTAAGTATCAGTTCGTGTGGGTGGGTTTTCTGTATACAGTTGTGGTGATTTTTCCCACTTGTCTGCTGATCAGTATGTCAAGAAATGATAAGCTATTTTGTTCCTCTATTTCCATGGTGAAGTGAATATTCTTGTTTACTGAATTAAGGTGTTGTAAGAAGGCTGTTAGGTTTTCAAGACCGTGGGGCCAGATAACGAAAGTGTCGTCAACATAACGTCTGTAGAAACTTGGTTTTATAGGTGTGGATGAGAGAGCTCTTTCTTCAAAGTCTTCCATGAAAATATCTGCTAAGATTGGAGAGAGTGGTGATCCCATGGCTAGACCATATGTTTGTTTGTAGAATTCCTCATTGTATTGGAACTAAGTTGATTGTAGGCAAATAGTCATTGGGAAATAGGATGATTCACTGGCAAGACAGAAGAAAACAGAGGGTTGTTATAAATGTAGTTTAGTCCAACTGGATTAATGACTCAAATGGGATACTTCTGGGCTCAGTGTCAGGACCTTTGCTCTTTTTGATTTATATCAATGACATAGATGAATAAATGGTCAATCAATTATTTATATTTGGTGATGCTATTAAGGTTTTTAGTGTTGCTGGCTGCAAGGAGGATGCTACTGTATTACAAAAAAGATTTGGATCAGTCTATTAAGCCATTCAAAAAATGTACTATTACTAGTGGCAGGGCAAATAACATTTTAGGTTTTATCTACAGATATAATGAATACAAGTCTAAAGAGATTATGGTGTCATTTGTTAGGCCAATTTGGAGAATTGTGTTCAGTTTTGGATTCATCACCTCAGAAAAAGACATTGAATTGTTGGAAAAGGTTTGGAGAAGGTCTACAAGGATGATACCTGGGATCGTAAAGTTATCATATGAGGAATGATTAAGATCTATGAACTTGTTTACTCATGAAAAAAGAAGAGTTTGATTGAGGTGTTTAATAGTGTTAAGAGAACTGGTAGTGTTGATGCCTCATCTCTTTTTCATATTTAATGGTGAAAATGGTAAGGAAACACAAATATAAATTATGGCAGGAGAGAAATTATCTGCAGCTAAGACAGCTTTATTTTTCTAACAGGTTGGTTGGCCTCTGGAACAAAATGCCTTCGGCAACTGTGCAGTCTATCTCAGCCCACTTCTCACAGAAAAAAGCCTAAAAGTATATGCAGGCATGACATGAGAAGTTAAAAGTGACATTGCTGAAACACTATGAACTGATGGAGAAACGCTTTTGTTGGAAGTTCAGGGAACTCAAATCTGACACTGGAGAAACTGTATTTCAGTTTGTGGCATGTCTATGGCGATACTTCACAAGGTGGACTGACATGACAAAGTGTGAAAATAGTTTTGAAGGACTGGCAGATCTACTAATATGTGAACAGTTCATGATTACATGCTCAACTGATATGTCACTGTTTCTAAAGGAGAGAGCACCAGAAGACGTTGATGAGATGATCAAGCTGGCAGAACAACATATGGAAGCCCATGGAAAGAGTATAACTGGCAAGTCCAAGAATAACCAGCTAAAGTCACAACCAGTGGTGGCTGATGAGAAGCAGGACACCACCAAAGTTGACAAGAGGTTAACAGACAAATGGGAGAAGATATGCTATGGTTGTAATAAAATGGGGCACACTGAGAGTGAGTGCAAGTCTGTCACCAGCAACCAATAGCAGAAATCTCAACATAAAGCAGCTGGAGCTACCTACAAAGAAGGTTAGGCAGGAAACAAGAAAAGAGTGATTGTCACCATGGATGCTGCTGTCAGAATAAACAGAATAGAAACAACACATGATGTTTACCATAAGTGCTACCTCCATGATTAAACATTGCACAATTGATTGTTAGTTCAAATTAGCAAATGGATCAAAAGTGCAGAACATGTGACAAACCTTCGAGAGGTGCTAACAAAGCACAACCTGCCAGTAGGTGAAGGCTTTGTCGGGGCAAGAAAGTGAAAATCCTAAGAGACACTGGATGCAGCAGTAAGAAAGTTTCTCCATAGTAAGAATAAAGGTGGACACTCCATACTATGTGGGAGATGTTGATGCCATGTGTATGAAGGCACCCATTTATGACTTGGTGTTTGCCAATATACCTTGCAGTACAAGTCTGGTGGAACTAAACTGATAAGGTATCTGCAGTCACCACAAGAGCTCAATTTTTCTACTTGTCTCCAAGGGTAGGATGATTTCAAGCAGATTTTCAGTTCATCTGCTGGAGTACCATATGTAACCACTGGTAGGGTCTGTCGAAAGTCTCCTGACACCACAAGAGTAATACTCCATCAATTTATTGTTGCCTCGGATATCTTCCAATGCCCTATCCAGGGCTTCATAAGCAAGCTTGTGAGGCATGATACATTCATCCCAAACAATTAATTGAAATTTTTCCAGTATTTTGGCTACTCCTCGACCTTTCTTGATGTTGCAAAGTTAATTTTCTGTATGAGCAAGATTCAGTGGCAGTTTAAAAGATGAGTCTACAGTTCGTCAACCTTCCAGCAAGGTTGCTACAATACCTGATGAGGCAATAGCAAGTGCAATCTTTCTCTGGTATCTTACCTTTGCTAAAATAATACTGATGAGAAATTGTTCCATTTGCCACCTGTAACATCAAGAAATACAATTCCACTCATGTTATCTTGGATATTTTGAAGGATCTTTTCATAGGCAGTTGCTTGATCAGGTACTAAGTGAGGTTCATGTCTTTTTATAAAAGTTTCCAACTGCTCCACACTGTAATTTGTCTCTCACAGTAAGTTTTGATTGAGGCAGATTTCTTCATTTAGATTGGGTGATGGAGGGCCCAAATCTGTTAAACCTTTTCCTACTATTGATATCACTTTATCTTCCAAGAAGCTCCATGACTTGTTGAAAATAGCATCTGTGTATTGAACATCAACTTCAGGATTTTCTCTGGATATTTGGTAAAGGACATCTGCTTAAAAAGTCTAATTGTGATTGTCCCATAATTGCATTGGAGTTGAAGGTCAACATGTGACTCTCATTATTGCAAAAAGGTTTTGCATTATTAAAGGGGACAGTGTAGCTGCAGCTTCCAGCAATGTTTCTTCCCAATGAACATCATCTCCCATATAACTTGTTTGATGGCAAGTGTCCCTGTATGTTTCACATTCTTACCCATTCACTGTTCTCAAGTCCTGAAATGATGAAGGGCCACAAACATGGTGGAGACGTTGTAAGCAATATGATTCAAAGTTATTTGGATGCATAGTGTACACTCTGCCCAAAGCATCACTTGACTTTATTCTGAGATGACCATTCTCACCAGCACCTTTGACTTGTTTTTTGAATGCTTTAGTTTTTGCTTGCCAGGTGTAATATTTTGGCATTTCAATATAAAGCAATGTTTTGGTAAATTCATCTTTCTGGTGCAGCCTGAAAAAGGCTGTAAGTGTTGTGTTTGGTGGATTCTGCATTTTTTGTTGAATTGTATCTTCTGTAAAGTAGATCTGCTGACAATTTTCTAGATGGACGCTAAGATGAACTACTACTGGATAGTGCTAATGACGGAGAAAGTTGAATATTCTCCACAAATCCTCATTACTGCAAATTTATCATCCAAGTAGATAATGGGATACTTCTTTTACAATGTTAAATACAGCCTGATCTGATCGCTTGTTTGTGTACTTGCATACACATTTAATGGATTTGACAGAATTGCAGAATTCTACATTTATGTGAGCATTGAAAGCTTTGCAAAGTAGCAGATTGTATGGAACCACCCATTTGTTGTTCACTGTGACCATTTTACCAGTAACTTTTATTTTTGCAGTAAACCCACCATCCCTATGTTGCCTTCATCTGTAGAGTGGATAGCCATCCACATCAGTTTGAGTGTCTTTTAGTAAACACTTTGGGAATTCTTTTGTGCATTTGCCCCTCTCGTGCATGAAGAATTATAATTAAGTGCTCAACAGGGACCATGTATCATTTGCTTCTTGATTATTTCATACAGATCAGAGTCTTCATCTGGATTGGGGAATTTTGCACTGATGCAGCTGTCAATTATAGCAGGTCTGGTTTTCTCATATAGCCAAATTAAAATGTGGTCATGTGGCAACCCTCTTTTTTTTGCCATTCTATTCTGTACATATGAAAAAGTGGTTTTTCAAAGATTGGTCCTTTTATTAAAAGATCTGCGAGCTTGATGACTTTTTGTTGGAAGACCCTGGTAACGATATCATGTCTGTGTTTTGGCTTTTATCCTATCATAAGACATGTTAGTATTTCTGCCCAGGACGAGTTACATGTAAAAATAATAAATAGATCTGGCCAGATGTAGTTCCTCACATGCGTCATTGCATCCTATGTTCTTTCATGCATGTATCTAGGCCCACCCATAAACAAAGATGGCAGAAATATCAATTGACCAAGATTACCAATATTTCATTCATTAGTAAGAACATCTTTAAGATGGATATAATCATCTCATCAGCATGTAATATCTTCTGGTTGAGTCAGAAAAATGTTAATCTTTCAGTTTCAATCTTTGCATACATATGAACAACATACTGATTAGGCATTCTTTTCAGGACTGACTAAAAGGAATTATCATATATGTTTTTCTAATGCAGCAGCATCTGTAAGGATAAAACAATCTCCTGTTTTACACCAGGGATATTCCAGCAGTGCTGGTTACCTTGTTCTTACAAGTCTCCCATGAAGTAAGTTTGAAGAAACATTGGATCTTCTTCTGGAAGTGACAATAGTGATTCTGCAGTACGATAAATTTGACCTTGCACTTTAGAAGTTGGCATGTACCATGCACTTCCTTTGAAACCCCAAAATATGTCACTCAGAAGCAGCTGTTATCCTTTTTGATATTTTTAAGAAAAAGCCTTAAATTTAGTGTGCATCCCTGCATTAATGTCTTGAGAGGTTCAAGTAGTTCTGTCAGCAGTTGAAACTTAATCTTTCCATTAAAACAACAAATTCCAACCCCCTTCATGACCATCTTCATGTCATTCTTTATCACTGTGTCAAGTTGTGCTGGTTTGTCAGGTTTTCTGAAACTGGATGGGGGTCCAACCCCACACCCCTTCATGACCTTCCTCGCGTCATCCTGTATGGCAGTGTTAAGTTTGGTGCTGCTTGATCAAGAAATGTGGAAATGTATAAGGAACATATGCAAAATGATAGATATATAACCATGTATTTTTTTCCCGGGCACACACTTTGCGTTATATAATAGACATAACTGAAAATCTCACACTTTAGTAACTGTATGCATTTGAAAATTAACAGAGAGTATTTTACTTGAAGTGATACTTTACATGCATACAAGAATATTATCTACAGAAGTAAAATGCATGTTAATCTTCATGCTGGTATGAATATGAACAACAGCTATTAGATGCATGGTAATCTTCATATAGTTTATAGCCTATACAATAATTCTTTTAACGTGTGTGTTAGATTTATTAAGAAGTTTATATAATTTTTTTACACATGTTTGAGCTACTTGTTCTAAATAGATTTGTTTTGTTTCTCCTTTTAACCTCATTAAATCATACTGTAATACAAACAACATTTATGTGGCTAATCCCAGGCTGATTTAGTGAGCTTATCACTCATGGGAATAACGAACTGACTAGTTATTTTTAAGAGTACATTGTACCCTACTATGAACTAATAACTAAATCAAATAATTTAAAAAGAGGTTACAAATCATGAGAACAATTGTTAGAAAACTAAAAATTTTAAAAATACCCTCTCAAGGATACTGCAAGATTTTATCATTTTCTAAGATAGTGTTATAAGAAGTTTATCAAGATCCTTTAAGAACTTAAGATCTTACTTCAAAAATAAAAAAATCTTAACAAAACTTTGCATATTTTTTCCAAAAATCCTGTAAGATCTTGAAAGATCTAATAAAAATATTAAACTAAGATCCTATTAATGATCTTAAGATATCTTAGATAAGATTGTCCCCTGGAAAACCATTAATTACTAAACATATTATTATAACAACCAATGATAACAACTACTAAATGAATAAGTTTCAGACATCCAAAGCAGGGTTTTGGATTGCAAGAAGTGAACAATATAAAGTATTATGTACGCATTAAAGAATATCTTGGTTAATGTTTGTGTCAGAGAATTTATCATCAAATCTGTTTGGATCTAAAGTGTACTTCAGAAAGACAGAATTAAAATACTATTATTTATAGTCCAAGAGCAATAAGTAACTGATTAATAAATCTTAAGCTCATCACAAACACTAAATTGATGTAACAGGAAAAAAAATAACTTTCTTTTGTTTACTCACTGCAAGGATATAATCAAAACCTCCAATTAAAGCAATCTTCAACATGTTTGTTTTGAGAAAAAAATTATAAAAGTTTGTTTAAAAGAATTTCACAAAAATCAGAGTCCAGAATATGTTTTACAAATGAATAATTCTGTTAATATAATATCATAAAAACTTACCTTCTAGGACGCCGAAGACAAAGGTATATGCATATTGCTAAAATTAAAAGGGCAACCACAATGGCAGCAATGAATGGCCACTTTGAAAATCCAAGTTTCAAATGTTCAAATTTGGGAGAACTGTTAGTTTCTAAAGTTGTAATATCATGATTTTCCACTGAGAAATAAAGAAAAAAAAGTTAATCCCTCCAAATGTCTCAGCATTGAACTTATTTTTTAATCAAAAGTTATAATTTTTCTACATCGAAAACATATTTCCAATAGATTGATTGAATGTTTGTAATGAAGTACAAAGCTACACAATGTGCTATCTGTGCTCTGTCCACCACCTACCACTGTGCCACTGGGGGATTCCAATAGATACTTACTCTCTCACATGATAGCTTTTTCTCATTCAGTGCTGCCATCTATGTTCACAAATTTTTAGCTCACCACTAGCCTTGATACTCTCACCTACCCCATGTGTTTAACATGGTACAGCTGCCTTGAAGCATTCAAATAAGCATGCAATAACCCTCCAACAATAGGAGTGTGACACACCTTCCTGGTGAATCTGGTTCCCTCTATACTATAGAACCCAATTTGCACTTCGTGATTAGGCAAAAAAGAAGCACTAGAAGTGGGGAGGAAGTGTGAGAAGAGATAAGTATCGACGGAAATATATTTTCAGTGTAGGAAAATTATAACTTCCAATATGATACCTTACCTCCTCTCACATAATAGCTAGAATCCCACATTGAGTTGGTGAAGGGAATGATTTAGAATTTACCTAGATGAGCACATTTCAGAAAACATACGTAGAATGCCCATGGGGTGTGACATCTCTGTGTATGGAAACACACCTGTGGGAGACTGCCCGACATCTAAACCAGGTATATCCTTTTCTCATTGTAAAAATATGTGTCACTAAGCTGGGCAGAAAAAACAGCACATTCAATACAGAAGTGAACATTTTAAATGGTGTAGAATGTCTAGGGTGCATCAGGCTCTAATCAGTATGTCAACTCCAGTCCAAAACCAGGCCGCATCAGGGATGTCTGGTCCAGTCTGCAGTAGGAGGAGGGTCCCAGCTGTTTTCACTTCAAGACAATGAATCAGATTGGAAAATGGGTTCTAATCTGCCATTCTAGTCAGGGTACATGTGTAAACCCACAACCAACAACAGCAACCTGAAAATTTCACATCTGAGTGTTAGTAAGAAGGGGGGAGTGCAACATGATGGTTCACTCAAATCCATAACCTGACAGTTTTGTTTACGTTGCTGGTCTAGCTCCTTTCCAAAACCAGACTTCTCAGGAACTGACATCCAGGAGATGGTAGGATGGAGGTTCCCCAGCCAAATAGTATATCTAATCATTCAGAATGCTGTTGGATGAGAGCTCCCTACCACCACATGTGTGAGGACTTATGCTAACTTGTCCAACTCCTTTCCAAAAACCAGACCTCTTGAGAACCATTATTCAGGAGATAGTCGGATGGGGGTTCCCCAGCCAAAGGGGTGAACTGCATTTAGGTGGACCATCTCCAGACGATGACCAGGCAGTGTCACATATTTTTCTTCCAGTCTGTGGTAGGAGGAGGGTTCACACCATCTGCACCAACAGAATATCACTGTCCTACTCTCAACTGAATGGGATTCACAGGAGGAAGCCTCCATGGTCCACCACCTCAATGACTAGCAGCTGAAAGTGGTAAGGACTCTCTTACTCCACTTGTAGAATGGGGGTAATAATGTGGTGGAGAGTGGAGGAATGCAACACTGGAGACAGTGCAATGGGTGACCACAAAATCCAATTTTTAAAAGCATACCTGTCCTGATTTATTCAACTGAGGATCAAAGGGATGGGCAGCAATCCCTTTTTTTTGCTTTACTCATGATAGTCTATGAGTCTGTACAGTCTGGGAAGGGAATACTTATGATGTAATACACTGGGAGGTGAACCTATGAGTGGTCTTGCTGAAAACCTTGTCTCATCAGTGTGCATTATAAAACTTTGTATTGTTTTCTTTTTTTCTTTTTGAAAGGTCACACAGTGTGGATTTGGAGGTTTGTCCAGATCCTTTCCAAAACCAGATCTCCTGGAGACCAATCTGATGGAGATGGTAGGATGTGGCTTCCCCAGCTGAAGGGACAGGCATCACTTGCAACAGAGTGGGACCCTATATGGAGCATAGAGCCACTGTAAGGGAAGGAAATAAATTAAAAGAAAACTTACCAACTTAAAGTAGAGCCAATATATGTAGTATGACAATGGAAAGCAATTAGTGTCCAGAGGAGGACATGGCAGAAAGATGTAAACAACAAGCAATGAAAGTGTGCAGTGTGGTCTACCTGCCAGCCCAGAAGATCCCCACCAACTGATGATGAAAGGGAGCAGCCAAGAATAGGTGTTAGGACAGATATGGTGGGAAGAGACCACAAACAACTGATGGGAAACAGAAGACAAAGAAGGAAAAGCCAACAAAATGTATTGTCAAATCCAACTGTTAGGGTTACAGGGGAAAGGTCATAGGTATAAGAAGGATTCCAATGGAAAAGGAGGCAGAAACAAGAACTGAGATAGGAAGACAAGTATGCAAAATAACATCAGAGAGCACAAACAAGCAAAGGAGATGATACAGATCATAAGGAGATGAGAAATGGAAAGGCAGTATATTAACGTGAAATTGAAATTCACCTCATGAGCTGCCCAGGTTGTGTGAATGAAATCACAATGGTAACAGATATGTGACATGTTGGGAACAAACACATTGGACCCAATAGGACCACCAACAAAAAAAGAGCAAAGCATATGGGATGAAAACAGGTGAACAAAGATTTGAATAGAGGATGGTTAATGGCATAAAGAATGTCATTGTAATCCCATTCTTGAAGGGACAGGGGGTAAGGATGAATGGGGGAAACGAAAAGGACAAAATAAGAGGAATATGATATGAGAAGAAAAAACTGGGTGGGAGTGGGGAAAAAGAAGGTAGAGGATAAGGCTGCCTCATAATTTACTATGGTCAACACAAACCAGTCATTGTCAAACAGTCTAGGAAAAATATGGAATATACCAAATGAGAGTTAAAAAATGCCAGAAGTGCGGAGAGTCTGAATCACTCCACACACTGCAGACAAAACACATACATGATGCCAGAGTGTGGGTGAGGTAGGATAAAATATTGACAATCAACATAGGAGGAGAAGAGACTGGACAGACGAAGAGGCAATGGAGGTGATGGTTGAAGTAGTGGAAGAACAAGGAACAATAGTTGTGCAGGCCAAATGGGGCAATGATAAAGACTCAAAATGTAGTGTCTTGGGTGCCAGACAAAACCCTGGGAAGGAGAAAGATAGAATTACGAGGGTTGGAGTACTGGTAATTGTTGGTCCAATTCAGATCCAAGGCATTCCTCCTTTACAGCCAATGGCTGATTGAAATGGGGATCAGAACAGTGCGAGTTTGGCTGTGAAAATAGTAAACTTGACCAGTAGAGTAGAACTCCACTGGGAGAATAACTACCAAAAGACCTGGGAATCAATTCATGGGGAGAATCTTGTTGGGATGAGATAACTAATCTATAACAAGACTGAGGGCACCCAGGATGTGACAAGCCAACAGGCAAATGTGTAGCAAGTGGTCCCAGAATAGAAGATCCAACATTTGAAAAAAAAAAAAGCAAATGAGAACAAGTGCAGCCTAATCCATAGATGAAAGAGACAATGGTCAAATTTTGAGAATGGATCAAAACCAACCTGCCCCATACCAAAGGTAGGAAATGATCTAACACCCAATGAACTGCAAGAAGCTACAAAAGAGTGATGTGGAACTCAGACTCAACCTAAGACCAGCAACCTTGTGAGAGATGTATCCGGTAAAAGGTACAATATGAGGCAGGGAGGTGGAAAAGGAACACCAGTCATACTCAACCCAAGGGAAAAAAAAAGGCTTTCATGGAACCCCAAGCCCTCAAAAGTGATAGAACCTCATTGTCAGTAAATGAAAGTGAGGATTCAGTATGGAAAACCATTAGCTCTATTGATCATAACTGAATTGAAGAAAGCCCTGTCCGACTGAGGTAGGTGTTGAAGAAATACCAAGAAGTATGAGTTATTGAGTGTGGATAAGCAAGGATATCACCAACTAGACAAACAAACCTACATGTAGAGCTTTCCAAAAGAAATGTGCGTGAGAAGTCTGTATCGACAGAGTCAAAGGCAGTCAGTTATCCATGCGATGACGAAACTGTAAACCATGTGAACATGGTAGATGGGCAGAGATCTTGACCACCTGACAGAACTGTAGAGAGTTGCATCTAGACTCAACAGTAAATTGCAAAATTAAAAGACCTGTTCCCCACCTCTGAGGACAAGAATTAAGGTAACACTGCAGAAGAAATACAGATGTGAAAGAAAGCATCCAAGACATCCTCTTTGGTCATCTAACCAAAGGGTGAGGATAAACTCCAAAGTGGACCAACGAAAGCTGATGAAATGAGCAAGGCTGAAGAATAATTACAGGATGACAAAAACATTGGAAGAATGATTTAAAACAACCAAAAACAGAACCCCAGATAAGGGTAACTGACTGGTAAGATAGCATTCCAATGGAGAAGAACTTGAACTGTTTCTGAGAGAAAAATGTGATCTCAAGGAGAAGGTAAGGAAAAGGTTTGCGAGGAGTGGAGGATGGGGAAGGGAGAGTCGTATCCATACATTAAGCAACCAAGTATCTACAGTAAATGTGTGCCATAGGTGTGGCTCTCTCCCAAAACATTGAATGGAGGCCCTGAAAAAAAAGGAGGAAGGAGGAGGATATGACACAAAAATGAGCATAATAGGGTTGTGAATGTTGAAAAATAAAGAGGAAAATTGATACAAAGGTGCCAACTTAGACTCCAGCAAGGTAGGAAGACCCTCAAACACTAAGAGGCACAATTTATGGTGTCAAATGAAGGGCAATAAAGAATTGGAGGTGGGAGATGCCCTAGAAAAAACAGTCACACCACCAAGAAGATTTCACCAACAGAAGAGCCAAGTATATAGGGACAAAGATAGAGGAAGAAAGTGAGGGAATGAATTTCCCTTGAAAACTCCACAGGGGGATGGTGGATAGACATGATGAGGAGAGATGTGGAGGAACAGATAAAAAAGGATGGAGAAAGAATAGACAGAAACAAGAAAACTGGGCCTATGAAAAGTACATGACATTTACAGGGTTTGATTTTCATGCTTGAATGAAAGACTCGAAGGTTTGAAAGTCCAATAAAAAATGCAGATCACATAATGTAACTGGGTTATGAAGTCATGAACATGGACCCTGAAATCTGTATAGGAAGACTAAAGTAACAAACAGACAAAAGGTATCATACCTGAGAAATTATGGCAAGTAATGGTCAACAAAAAACATGGGAAACTTCTTATGCTTAGCCCTTGGCTGAATGGCAAAGGAAGTAGGTGGTAAAAAGCCATCTAAAACATCAACAATTAAACCAGATATACCAGGTAGTAGTACATCTGGCCCTGGTACAGGAGACCTAGCAGGCTGCAGGAGAGAATCCAATTCCCAAGAAAAGAAGGCCAAAACCATCACCCCGAGACACTGGAGCCCAAGGCCACTGAAATAACAGTATTTGTACAGTAGTAAGTGTTACAAACAAAGTTGTAGTTGTAACACAAGTTTGTAAATTCAAACCAGAAAAACTTGAATGATTAAAACAAATTCAATCCACAGACTATCACGTAATAAAGCTGAATGAAAAAACAACCAAGTAATTTGTTAAATAAATTAGACTAAACATAAAAAAATGAAGTAAAAACAAACAAAATTAAACATGTCTGCACTCAGTGTGACAAATCAAGAAGTGAAGATTAGGTTCTACAGAAAAGAGGGAAACAGCTATATCAGGAGGATGTGTCACACTCCTATTGGTGGAGAGTTGTCACATGCTACTAGGAAGCTGTACCACAATAAACATGTAGGATAGGTGGGACTATTAAGGCTAGTGGCAAGTGAAAAGTTTGAACATATAGAAGGCAGCACTGAACAAGTAAAGCTATTATGTGAGAAGAGGTTAGGCATCATTTTGTAACATATAATTTCACAATATGGATGATTATATGCATAAGGTTCACTAGTATTCTCAAAATTCTCATAAATTAGACTTTACACACTTTTCTTCTTCTCAATTCCTACAGTTGTCATTGAAAACCATTATTAAATTTGATAGAAATATTTTCTACTTTAAAGCATAATTACAAAAATACTAACGTGCACATACATCTACAATCACAGACTAAAAAATTTAAATACTAAGGCTTAGAAACAATTTAATCATCAATATCTTTGAGAAATCAATAAAGCAGAACATTACTGGAAATATAACCTAACTATCCTTAAGTACATGAAATTGGAAGTGTATTAACCATAGATCTGATAAACATTGAACTACATGTACACTGTACTTTGATCAAAAGTTATTGAAACATTTGATTCTGTGGAGAAATCCTTCATAGCTTTCCTAGCAAAACTAATTTACACAAAGCAAAAATATTTTTTTTATAATGATAATTATGAAATGTGAAGTTGTATAATTAACCTTATCCCTTAGGTAATTATACAAAATTACACACATGTACATATTATACAATGAAGTAAGTACCTTCAATACTATTAATTACATTAATTGTTTATAGGCAATTAAAATCAGCACTATGAAACAATAATAAACTTAATATAAAATAACCATTAAAGAGTTTTTTGTTAAGTTAACGTTGTGGTTCTTAGTTGTTATCTTAAAGTCTAGCAGATAGTATAAAATGGTTTATTGATTTGAAACAAGGTCAAAATACAGAAGAGGCTTCTTAAAATTCTGGAAAAGCTTTCAGTAGTCCAATTTATTGACAAATGGACCAGGGTATGCAAAATCAATCCCGGTGCAGCATTATTTTAATAATAACCTATCATTCTAGATGCTATCTTATGAAGAAATAGGATTCAAATGGTAGTTTTTAATATCTTTTACGACTAAAATACAGGAGTTAACCAAAAAATGAATAAGAAAAATTTAATGCTAAATTTGATTAAAAGTCCACGTGCCTATGTTATAATAAGTCTAAGAAAAAACAGAATATCAAAAACACAAAAACTGCATATTTTAACTGGCACCAGCCAGTCATCATAAAGATAGTGATGTGCTACTATATCTTCTGTTTTGCTATTACTTATAAAAAACATTTTTACATGTGATATGTAATGAGCATACACAGGCCTTCCATTAATTGTAATTAACCTAGCTAATAGCATATTCTGCATTTGTAAAAGTTATCAAGTTATTCAAGCAAAGGTTAACAAATTATATTCTTGAAAATGATGTGATTCATTACATTTTGAAACACAGATAGCATAAACTAATTCTTATTTTAATATTACTTGTTAGTTATAGTAGGTTCTATATATTCTCGTGGTCCAAGATTCATTATTAGAGAGCAATGATACTTGCTCAGAAAGAAAAAGGATTTTACTTTCTATATGACAACCACATTAGCTTACAAGAAAACAGTGTTAGCTATGCCGATAGCCAGGCAACACTCCATCAAGTTAGGTAAAATTTTGGTGTGGTATTACGAAACAAATGCATACAGTGTGGTATAATAATAAAACTTAATGCATACAATAATTATAAGTAAATTGGATGCTGAGATGTATCATTCATGCAGACCACCCTTGAGAGGTTTAAAACTGAAAAGTATAGAGTGTTAAGTCAGGTCTATGTGTAGTTCTTGCATCATGAGAGCAATATGAAACTTACCATTATGATCTTGCAAGAGATATTAACAAACTGACTCTGTAATTTGTTAGCCACAATTTACTCACATTTCAGCACAAGGAAGAGCCAGTTTTAGTTCTTCTTTGAACCTTTTTTGTAACATTTAACCCAATACAAACAGGCATAGTACAGTAACAAGTGTCTGCTCTATAAAAGTAATTTTACTTTCACTAGAATGTTGATATCAAACCAAAAAAATAAATTGTTTGATCCAAAGATAATGTCAGAATTTAAAAATATAATTTTTCTTTTTTTGCCAATTGTCAAAATAAAATTTTTTTACTTATATTTATTAACAATATAAATATATTCAATGTTGTTGTTGGGCTTAGGATTCTTCTAAAGTAGGTGTATGTGACTTGTTGGTGATAAATTCAACAATAAATGAACAGCATGCACTTCACTTGTTTTCAAAATAATATATATATATAGATATAGATAGGTATTCGGAACAAATTAAATGTATGTACAACAAATTATTCATACTATAGAGATTATAGGCATATCATAAATACTATATGTATATATACTTCTCTTCTTCTTGTCAAAAGTCCACTAAGGCCTATTCAATTACCTTAGAAATGCAGTTGACAAGCTGAACTGCCTTCTCTATTACTATCACACTAGTGTTCTGTGTGTGATTCACTTAAAATTGTGGCACTAGTTACTGTAATTGTTTGGTCTTCTTTCTTCAAAATATCCTCTGTTCCTTTTATCAAAATGCACTCAGGCTGATTCAAATACTTCAGAACCACACGTTGATGGAATAAATTATTAATCTTATCTCCTTTTCTACTGTTAGTCTTGCTTTAACATATTAAACGTTAGGCCTATGTCAATATTAGGCCTATCACTTCTACAACAGTTAACTTAATGCCAAACTATTCCTTGCTGTAACTTTGCTCTCTTCTGCTAGTGTCTGTTTGCTGTTTTCACTCATCTCACACTATTTATGTGTCTATCACTTAATCATCTGCCTACCTTCTATATTCTCGACATCAATGTATTGCACGCAACATTCGATAGTCTCAACATCAATGACATATAAACACTTCCTACAATCGTCTGCTTTTAACTCTTATTGTAACAATTGTTTGTTATGGATTTCGCACAAAACTACACGAGGGCTATCTGCACTAGCCATCCCTAATTTAGCAGTGTAAGACTAGAGGGAAGGCAGCTAGTCATCACCACCCACCACCAACTCTTGGGCTACTCTTTTACCAATGAATAGTGGGACTGACCATCACATTATAATGCCCCCATGGCTGAGAGGGCGAGCATGTTTGGTGGGACAGGGATTCGAACCTGCGACCAGCAGATTGTGAGTCGAGCGTCCTAACCACCTGGCCATGCCGGGCCCTTATTGTAAACAAAAACCAAATAATAATAAAATATTCACTCACAAAAATAAATTAATCAATAATACCTAAACTAAACAGTCTTTTATATCATGACAGATAAAAATATTTTTGTTTAATAAGTGAAAAGAAAAACTAAAAATAAGAGACAATGTTAAGCCCAAATGTAAATCAGTTTAATTAATATATTTTCCTTTGTTTTAGAAACTTACTCTCATTCTTTTTGCCAATTTTTGGAAACATTTCTCTTGTAATTACATAATTGTAATGTCCTTTTTTTTAATCTAATAGTTTGGCTGTTTTTTTCTTCCAAACAAACAAAAATTTGAAGTTTTTGTTTTACCTTTCAAATTGTAGTTTTTGTTATCAGTATATGTATAACCTCTGGAATATCATTGACGAACATTTATAAACTTTTTTCTTTCTTGAATCAGAGATGATGAAATAAAGTTTGGCTAGTGACAAGTGTTCTTATTGTGAGTAGCATATAATTTGTTTATGAATCAATACAAAAAAAATGCTTTTTTCTTAAGTTCTAGAACATTTTAGCAAAACATAAAATTGTTGCTGTTGCATTTGATCAGTTAAATTAATGCTAAATGTAGATTAGTGCTGAAGTTTCAACCAAAATACAAGGTCAAAAACCAGTGATATCTTCTAACAGAAAAGTATACCTTGCTTGCTAATGAATATAGCATAAAATCTATAGAATTTTGCAAGAAAATTCCAGACTACAGGCCAAGCATATAAACAGCCATGTTCCACTTCAAGCTGATAAACTTCAAAGAATGTATAAATCTTCAGAAGAGTCAATATATTCTAAAAAAATCGTACAGTAGAGAAAGACAAGAAGAAGATCACTACAAATGAAAAGTAAAAGGTAGATGAAGAACTGTAATATCAATCAAGAAAAAATATAATTATATTGTGCTCTCAAAAAAATTGCTTTAAATCATTTGTTTATTTTTTCAAATTAATATAACTGTGATTATGGCAAGTATTACCCACTGAATATTAGATCTTGCCAGTCAGATTGGATGATGAATTACTGTAAAACTGTAAAGAGGCAGTTTTGAAAACCCAAAGTTAACAAAGCATTATAAATTTAAGCCAAAAGGGACTCTGATTTTAAATCCATATATTTAAAAAAAAATCTACTTATCATCAGAAATGATAGGAATATTACACTACATTCATAGAAAGTTCCACTTATTCTATCATTTAGAATGGAAAAAAGGAGGTAAAAGTAAAAAAACACCACCATCAAACTTCTTTTCCTATCTAAATCTGAATAAAGCTTTGCTGGTGACAATATTTGCTTTTAACCTAGAATGAATGAAGAGCTGACAGTTCTCGGGAAATGATGGTATGGGACTTTTTACATTTAATGCTGCAAATGTGTTTAAAAGTTAGTTGTAGTTCATATATATATTTGTATTATTTTTCTTTTAAAAAATATTCTGAATTATGTTGTGAAGGATTTCATATGAATATACATAATAATTCAGCCATGCAACCTAACAATCAAGAAAATAATACATTTACATCATGACAAACAAACTTTCCATTTAACAATTGTAGACCATGAGATAGTCTGAGATTCAAATTAAACATCTGCCAATAATGTATATATTGAAAAATAAATAACATCATAACCTCTTCTACAAAAGAAATGACCACGAAAATACTCCTTCATATAACCTGGGTTACAGCTACAAATCCCATTAGAACAGCTGGCATCTAAAGGTGAACATTCTTCATCTGTGGAGCATTCTTCGTTGAATGCTCTTTCTTATAAATGAAATGTATTTATTAAATTTTGTGATAAGCCAGTTTTATTACACTCTTAACAAACCAAATTTGTTATATTAAGCAAAGATTATTAGTCAACTAGAAAAACATTCTGGAAATAAACTGAAGTTTAACCATACTTTATCCGCCACCACAGAAAAGCACTGAGAAATATAAAAGTAGTAAAAACAAATCACTATTTAGAGTTCAAACACTTACAAAACTGATCATTAATACTTATAGTTTAACTCTTATATTCTTAAACCCCCTATGATAAAGCATATAATTTCAAAAACTTATACTTAAGCAAAAATTACAAAATATGTTTAAAACATTTTATACCTTGCTAATATAATGAAAGAATTAAAGCATGCATTGAAAGTGGCAAGACCTTTGTCAAATAAATTTTAAAACAATTTCAAAGATGCAAATCATAAGTTATGCGACAGCTACAGAAAATATAAAGGCATGATGAAGTAGAATGTATCAGAATTACATTATGTCATTTTTCAGCATTCCATAGGTAATGTGATGCCACTTGAAACTGATCATTTTTGAAAAGGTATGTAAAGAGCTCTTTCCAACACAAAATATTCACCCACTCAAATCATGAAGATGTGTTCAGACTGGAGATTTAGAAGTTCCAAGACAAAATTGTCATTTATACTTAATGATATTGGAAAACAAAGAAATATGAATCAACTTAGGTAATCAGGACCATTCATAAAGAGACCTGCAACAAGATATACCCCAACCACAGTAAGCAAAGTATTGTCTTGTAATAGGTGAGAATCAAGAAACACAAAGATCAGTGGCAAAAGCCATCCTTGTGACCCAGACAACAATATATAACATAAGCAAGAATAATCTCCATCTAGAAATGAGGCCAACAAAGTATATGTTCACTACAATAAAGCTTTCAGTCATACCTCCCAGTTTACAGTTGCATACCTTAAGCAGATGAAGAATGAAACAAGCAATCATGTTATTCTATATATTAGACAGTTAAGTTGGTGAATACAGTACCTATGAATTTCTGTTCGATCAGGCTGTTGAAATGGGTCTGGGAAACCATAATGATTGTACATTGGATAGATTATGAAACATTCAGATAAGGCTGGTGTGCTTTGGACATGACAGCCTTACAACTGAGCATTTTGTAATGAAAACTGCACTGTAGGAATATTGCCAGGTTGCACAGTTGTTAGGTATAATATGATCGGGACATGGTAACATAGGCTGTAAAAATGTGGTGATACTCCAAAATCCTTTTAGCATAATACACTCAGCCTTCTGTATCCATATTCCATTTTTTAATGCTAACATACAAGATAGCTATAGTTACATGTTGCATAACAAAATATATTTGTGAATAAAATAAATCAAAGTAAAATATTACAAGGCACAGGAAAATAACAAGAAGTAAAAACCTCACTCCTTTAGTGAGTAAACTGTATGCAGGAGTAACTGGGTAATCTTTTGTTGAAATCTCAACTCCTTTAATGCCAAAAATATCTAACATGAAAGCTCAAAATTATTTTGTTGAAGTAATTTGATAAAGTTTTTTTAATACAAACAGTGATTGTTAACCAGTGTACATGAACACAGAGAAAAAATCAAAATGTAAATAATTGTGTGAAATAAATGAAGACAACCTAATTCTAATTAGGTATTTTAATATACACCTGGAAAAAAGTTAAGCACCCCCGTGTTTTTTCAAGTGATTCAGATTCGACGTTCTTGTGACTGATTATAAATTATCATTCAATCTAAACGTGTTTATCAAATGAAATTATGCATTATTGGGCACAAGATCCGACGTTCTTGTGACTGATTATCAATTACCATTCAATCTAAACGTGTTTATCAAATGAAATTATGCATTATTGGGCACAAGATCCGACGTTCTTGTGACTGATTATCAATTACCATTCAATCTAAACGTGTTTATCAAATGAAATTATGCA
>NW_013670346.1:20456-26448 GCF_000517525.1 Limulus polyphemus
TATTGACATTTTGTAATATGATTTGACAATTCAATAACTGACAATACTTATTAAAGATAATTTTAAGAGTGAAAACTGTCCATATTTTGATGTCATGATATGTAAATTAAAAAATTGTTATTTTACGGTGATAATCTTGTTTTCTTGTGCCCAATAATGCATAATTTCATTTGATAAACACGTTTAGATTGAATGATAATTTATAATCAGTCACAAGAACGTCGAATCTGAATCACTTGAAAAAACACGGGGGTGCTTAACTTTTTTCCAGGTGTATATAATATAAGCAAAGGAAAACTCAAAATCAAATGAATATAAAATAAAAGAAGTCTGAATGAGATATATATATATATCAAAATAATTTTTGAAAAATAGAGTTGACTGTAGTGCAAATATGACTTAACAGGTTTATTGTACAAAAATATATTTGATTGTACACTACCTTTGTTTGGATTATTTTTTCAAAAGTTGTTCATGGCTGTATTTCGAGATCAACTAATTTCATACTGTATTTAGTTTTTTATAATACATTGCTGAGTTTTGACCAGAACCATGGTGAACAACTGCAACTTATGAGAAGGTTTCATCCACAAACTCAAAGGTACAATCTTTGCTTACATATGTATGCTAAACATGAATTCATTAAATTCCAATAATGTAAGTAAACAAAACAAAATTAAAACAAGCTTATAGTTTGAATAAAAACAGAAGTATCAAATTCTATTCATTTAAGGAATCTAAAGTCAGCTTTAATTTAATAACTACAAGACTTTTACTTGATTCCTGTAATTGCTGCTTTTCCTCTGCTTCACCATTTACCACAAAGCAGTCAGTTCTGATAGTGATTTTTTTAAATATAACTTGTTATATTCCAGTAGAAGTATTCTTTTATATGGGTAGATAATCATGGAAAGAATAAATAGCTAGTATATAAGTTTTTATTTCAGACAACAAAGTGATAAAGAGCTGTTAGAGGCAAAGCAGTTATTGTTAGAGTATAACTAAGTAATGATGAATAACTCAATTCTAATAAGTCACAGGGGTAGAAACATTCAATATCTAGTGAATACTTAACTTGTAACTTAACAAGAAGTTTAAACACATGTAATGTCAAAGTTATACAGAGGAAAAATGTAAAATTTCACATTTAAAACCCATGTAGCTTAGTCAACATGACACTGGAAACAAATCTAAAAAGAAACGAGATATACCTAGAATGGATAGTAGCTCCTTTAGATAAATGTTCACATGGTCTGACTTACTGTAGGAAGTGCTACAGTATACTGGATATGATGAAATACTTAATATGATATGGTTACGAGTTTGGAAGGTACTCCACATAACATAAGGATCATAGTAAATGGTTGGGAACAAACAGTTCCACAATTCAAAGACAGCTAGTTAGAGCTGTAACACCAGAGCTCATGAGTAACAAAATCCATGGTGGCTAAAGAAGTGTTATGGGAAAAGGAGAACCAGAGCTCAAACTCGAGGAAGAGTAATATGATTGGTCCATGTGCATGACTAATGCCATAATCTGGATTCAAAAATCTCAACATGTTAGGAGATCATCCTTGCATATTAATTATGTACAAAATATCTTATAGAAGTCTCACAAATTAGTTAATTAAAAGGACAGTTATCAGTCATTTAGGAACTTATTAGGCAGTCTTCAATTAGCAACAGCCCATAATTAGTCAACAGAAGTTCCTCCTAGTCAGTAGCCCATACACAACAGAATGGAAAAAGTTTCAACTTTTCTATAAGTCTTCCACTACTTAATCATTGAATAAGATAGAAAAATCTTAATCAGTAAAAGTTGTATTAAACATAATTTTTTAAATTCTATTTAACAGGAATTATTGTGAACTATATTGTTTTTAATAACATTCAGTTTCTTTTGATTCATTAATACTGTTCACTGAATGTAACATTATTAATCTAAATGCTTAGCCTCAATTTATAAAAACCTGTAGTTATTAACAAATGTTTTATTTTGTTAATCTTAATCACAACTATGTTTCCTTAATTCTCATAAAAACTGCCTAGTGTTGGTCATCTGTGTGCTTCCAATACTTGCACATTTCCATTGGTACTTTAATAAATACTATTGTGAATGACTGTCTTAAATGGCAGTACATTACATAGGGATCATCATTAAACTATAGATTCTACAAAGAATTTGGAAACTTAATTCTATTTTCGATAAAGAATTCCATAATTGTACAATATGGAAGAAATGTTCCTGGAAAATCTAAGAACTGATGATTATATGTGCCAATATTCAAACTATTAGTCTCACAAACTATCTAGTCTGTGAATTTTAGATGAACAAAACATTATTCCAGCAAAAAAGCTAATAGTTTGAATACTTTAGAAGCACTTTCTTTGATAGCTTTATTCAATTGTAAGAGGTACTTTTATAACTATTTCTATGTACAAATATTTTCTGCTAAGCTCTATTATATGGTTAAAATTGCTAATACATGTATAATCATTTTTGTTCAAATTACAGTGATGTCTCCTTTATTTCGTTCTGCTGCACAACTAAGTTAAAGTTTTCTTGGATGAATAAGAGCTTTATATTATTTGAGGTAAATTATAAGATTTCTTTCCAAAGTTATGATTGTAAAACAAAAAAAGGTATAAGCTACTAAAATAAGTTCTTGCTGTAGCAAAATTCTAATCAGCGTAAGAAGGTAGATGTCATTTTTTTTAAATATATGAATAATACTTGTTTTGTTCTGAATTTCATGCAAAGCTACACAAGGGCTATCTGCATTAGCTACTCCTAATTTAGTAGTGAGAGACTAGAGAGAAGACAACTAGTCAACACCACCCACCCACAACTCTTTAACTACTCTTTTTACCAATGAAAAATGGTACTGATCATCACATTATAACATTCCCACACCAGAAAAGGTGAGCATGTTCAGTGATGGGGAATCAAACCTGTGATTCTCAGATTGTGGATCGAGCACCCTAACCACCAGATCATGTTAGGCCCTCAATAATGATTCAAAGGAAGATGTTTCAGATTGTATTTTTGAAACAAATCCTAAACATCATGAAGTTGATAAGAAGACAAAAAATATAAATAACATTTAAATTGTTCAACAATGAATTACTATCTTGTTCAGAACTTCAAAATTCAAAAAACAATAAATAATTTTTAAAAGTTTGCACTGTTTCAAAAATTCTTAAGAAAGTGTCTTTTTCTGCTTCTCTAAAAATAAAGAAAACTTGTCTCCAATATCTAGTTGGAATAAAGGATTTATTTTAGAAAACTAAGGCAAAGTATATACTGCGCTATTACTACAAAGCAAAACACAATCAAATTAACCCATTATTTATAAACCCTTCCTTTATCCGATAGCTTCAAATCAAGGTGAATATTTATCAAAAATTAATGTTTTGGTAATTCTGTCTTAGTCATTTAATGGTTTATAATAAGTTCCTGTCTCTGAAACATAGCCAACTTCAAAATAATTTGAAAACAGCACATAATGACAATTAAACTTTCTTATTGCACTGAGCAAGATTAATAGGAGAAAACACATTTAGTAGTTGGTCTATTGGACTCAAATCACAAGTACTGCAGATCATGCTTTAAATAAACTCTTTGAAGCAATTAAGAGAAAATTAGTTTCCCATATTCTAGCTAAGACAAGCGACAACAACTGTTATTAACTAATGTCAATGGCACATGCAAATTCATTTGTATGTCAGGTGACCAGTCATAAGAACTAATAAGTAAATACTTTCTATTAGTCTGATCTACCCGATCCAGCTCTTTAATCAATTGTATTGATGGTTTTAAAGTGAGTCCACCTCCTGCTGATCTTGCTCTGCAAGTCTTGTAGCCACTCTATAACAAATTGTATTTTACCAACTTCTAACAGACCAGTTGTTCTCCACATCATGGAAATGTTCATGTCTTCACTAGGAAATGGCATGTTCCATTATAAGCCTGAATCTCTTTACACATGCTGCTGCTGTTCAAAATGTATTTCCTTCACTTTTATATATATCACTGAAAAATATATATCACATTTTATAACTGGTCACCTGACACTGGTTATACATAAAAATAAACTCAGGGATATTACTGAGATTATTTAAGAACAGCAGTTGCAACTGAACATAGCTAGAATACAGAAAACTCCAACTGTTCCTTAACTGTTTTTAGCTGTTTCTATCCATAAGCTTACATATTTTAGTTGATTATTGTATTTTCATAAGAATAAAAAAGGTTCTAAAAATGTCAAGCTTAAAAGCTCTTTCAAATTTCTAAAGAGGTATGGTTGTAGGCAAATGTCTAGCTGGACACTCAGTAACCCAAACAACTAGAAAACAATGAATGTTTCCCTAGGAATAGTGTTAAAAGTGATGTCTGCATGTATATTGAAAAATACAACCACATCTGAGAAACAAAACAGTAGTAAAAAACTATGATGACAGATCCTGAGAGACAAATAGTAACATGAGTAATAACATGAGAACAAAAGACTAGAAGTCAAAAGTGAGCTTAACATCAGTCTAAAAATCCAATCTCTTTCAAAACAACTAGAATGAAACTCCACAAGATGGGTAATCCTGGTAGATTTCCTATTCAGGAACTTCTAATAAGATCAAAAAATGCAAAAGCCAAACTGAAATGGTAACAAGAATACCAAAATTGCACCAAACTCGATGAAATAATGTGGTTTGATCACATTAACCATTTTTTACACTTTTCCCATCAAATGGATATGTTTGTGTCTGAAGAAAATGAAAATAAGCTTACAACCCTAAATGTCTTGTGCCATTAGTTAAGCATGGTGGAAGCTCTATGATTCTACAAACTTATGAATGAAAGTAAAGAAAACTGTAGAGCAATAAGTCAACCACACTATATGTGCTTCATTCAAAGGTCAAACGGTCAATTTACCCAAGTTAGGGGCAAAATGGGCCTTGAGATAAATTTTTCTACTGTGCCTGTTATGATCGTCACTAAAGACTAAGGTATATAAACTAAATCTCAAGATATATTTTACTTTTGGAAACAATGGGAAAATAATACCCACAGATTTGCCAGACTCATCTACAAATTAATGAACAAAATTAGATATTTCTTGAACAGGAAAAGTAGTGCTCTAGCACAGACAAAATCTGAATTTGGACAAAGCATATAAACAGAAAAGAAAACCATATACATAAACTCAAGAACTCACGTTTTCATATGCACATAAAACAAAAAAAAACACAAAGACACATGCCCACATGATTAGTTCACACTGGTATTCACATATTATACCCAGTAGTAGTAGTACATCATAACATCTGTACTTGGTTAAACCACTGTTTTCCTGGCTCTTTTCGTAGCAAAGGCAGTTACAGTGTAGTTCATGTCAATTGATTCTACTAAGTTATTTCATATGATCAAATAGCCTATCTTGGTACCTTGTTGATCAAAGTGTGTCCTTTATCCTTTTTAGCATGAAGAATGATCTTTCTCCTGAAATTGCTTGATATGAAGCACAGGTATATCCTTAAGATTAACAGCATACTTTGGATTCTTACAGTTTTCAACAAACCCTGCCTTGCATAGGGTGGGAAGTTAAATTATTTCTTCCTGTGTGCAACTCTCCAAGTCTGTAGGATGCATACTAATCAGCGTTTTAGTGGCGTTGCAGAAGTCCTCTGTAGGCTTGACCTCTAAGTTTTGTAGAAACTTAAATTTGCAACTGATGTTTACATATGCCACTATTCTGTTGTCTAGCACAAGAGACAGGTTGTCAATTATTGTTAAGAAATTCTGAACTTTATATTGGGTAGATGGCGAAATATCACTGTCCTAAGCATCCCCTTCCTCCCATCATGTATTTTTCTTCTTCTTCCTTTACTTTTCAACCTTATATGTCTCACATCCTGACAGTTGTTTACCTTTTCCTCATATTTGGGAAATATGATATAAAAGACTGTTTCGTTCAGATAGTATTGATTAATTTAG
>NW_013670346.1:27318-51419 GCF_000517525.1 Limulus polyphemus
ATTTATTTCAACAACTGGCAAAAGAAAAACCTAATATATGTATATACATATACATTATTTTTAAAATCTTACACTGCCAAGCCACACCCAGGAATATACAATGGTAAACACGATAGAAGTAAATGTGAATGACAGTGCAAATAAGTAGGCCTATCTATATAAGCATAACTGTAGTAGTAACGAAAATAGTATATAGATTAAAATTATGCTATATAACTACGTCAACACATTTTGATAAATGGGTAAAAAGAGGATCTTAGCTTGGGTTAAAAGATAGTCAATTACAAGAGTTTGTTAAACAGATATATAGATATCTTCAATCTAGCCTAACAAACCAAATCTAGTTATATTCTAGGCCTACTGCTTGATCACATGATAAGAAACATCATCTCGGATGCAAGCCGTGAGGAAGGGGCTTGGTTGACAGTGTCATCAAAATATGGAGTGAAGATCAAACCCCTGCACTCCACATTGTACAATAGGCTAACCCACATCACAAACAAACTTTCTCCTTCCCTTTCTTAAAAAATAAGGACTCGGTTGATTGATTTTTATTAAACACTTTCCTACAGCCCAAATAGCCCCTGCCTTAATCTGCCCTTGCACTCGCCCAATACCAAGATTCATCAGGCCAGCTTGCATAAGACAAACAGAGTAGTAGTTGAGACACTATATATATTATCAACTGTATGAATACTAACTTTTACAGTGTAAACTAGATTAAGTTTGTCAAATGTAATTGTTATAATTGCATACAAGTCACTTAATAAACACAATTAGGGTAAGGATTAATAATACAATATTGGTTCTTTATTAAACACCAATTATTTATTATTATGCACTTTCACCTGAATTAACTTTACTCATCATTCAGAGGCAGATTTTTGTTGGAAAAGTTTATAGCAACTTATGATTTAGTTGAAAGGTAAAGTAACAGCAAATGATTACTCAAACCTTATTTCAATAACCTTGGCTTTCATGGAACACTTGGCTGTGGTTCACTACTGTGAAATCCTTTTGCTGCCAAATTTTTTAATTAATGATGGTTTTGCAAAACAGTTAACATCAAATGCCTTATTTCTCATTATAGAAGAAAAATCTGACAACATTTGTCATACCGTAGCTTGTTTTATGATGATTTGTTTCTTCTCATTCATACTTCTGATTCACATCATGAGTCATGAACCTACCATTATGGTACTTAGAAGACCCTTCATGGTTTCAGTTATGCTATACCTCAGTGTTCTAATCAAATTCCTTATGCTCTTCACATAACTTCTGTTTCATTGAAGGTCTAATTTCTATATTCGTTGTTATGAGAATGTTTTTTTTTCATCCACTTTTATGAATTCAGTATTGATTTCTATCACACACTAACACTACCAGTTTTTAACTTTTTTCTTCATCTCTTGACTCATTTTTCCTCTAAAGAATAAAGATCTTTCTATCAAAAAAAGATTAGTCTTCTAACTTAGGCACCAGATGTCTTATCTGTTAAGTAATATCCAATTATACTAGCTCTGTTTGGCCAAAAGGATATATATATATATATAAACTGAACACTTAGATATCAGTCAAGAAAAATCAAGAGATATTTCATGATAAAATTAAATTTATACCAAAGTTGTCAAAAAAACACTAAAAAGCTTTAACTTCTGCATACTAACAATCTGAAGATAAATAAATTGGTGGGTGAGATTGGAAAGCACAGAATCAATCAAAACATCTTTATCAGTCATAAATGAACAATAACTAATCAAATTCTTTTACTGTTTGCCTCTTTAATCAAGCATATAAATTTAGTGATTTAATTGAAAAAAAGAAAGCTTCACGTTACTTAAATGTATGTATTCACTATGCCTCAAAAGTTTCTATAGTTATTTTTTCCATAGGTCTTTTGCTCACTGTCCATCAATATTTTCCTGTCGTCATCATTAATGGAGTGCTTTGACATACTTAGAAATGTTCAGTATCGTTATAATAATAAACAGCTCATAGTTTGAAAACAGGAGGATATGCCAAATGCTTTGTGATTGTGACATTACCTCTAATAAGTTGCTTCATTGATCAACTCTTTTTTTTTAAGGTGCTCTTCTTTCTAGAGTTTATGAACCCAATTGGATGTTTCCGTCATTTCCATCACATCCAACTCTCTCTGTTAATATTATTATTTCTTTTCCCTATCTTTTTGAAAGAAACTTTCCACTTCTGACATTACAACTTATAAGGTGGTCTCAGTTCACTAATCTTTGATCTTTATCTTTCTTCTAATTTTATTTTAAATTATATTTTTCTTCCTTTTATTTGCAATGCTTTAATTATCATAGTTCTTTACATGACTGGAATGTTGTTGTTATTCTGTACACTGTTGTTTAGCAATTTTGTAATCACTTTTATCTATATTCTGATAATCATGACATTCAATCAGTTTGCACTTTGACTAATCTTTTACACCAAGACTTATACTTCTCAGAAGTAACAAACTCATTTCAGCTCAATCTCTCTGCTTATTCTCTATTTCTTTGTTTGATATATAGGATCTTAACCCTTTTGCCCCGGATAGGTTAAAGTGCACGTGTCACGACGTTTTGGAGCATTATTTTCAAAATTGTATTAAATAACATTTTTACTACTTACATCATTAAACTTAGAATCAAAATGTAGTTTATAATTTAAATTTTGATATCATATATGTTTTAATTTCTTAACTTAAAAGGAAATGTAAAGAAAAAAAATGTTAAATATCGATTTTGTGTGTCACATAACACATCCAGTTGTCTTATTGTTCAGTTCCCATTTTATTATGCCCACCATACAACATGTATAAGTAGCTAATGAATTAGAAACTTGAATTTGAAATATAAACAAACTAAATATAAAATAAGAACCTTCCTCCGCTATGATTTGCTGAGATAGCAATATTTTTAGCGAGTCTACTTGAGTGGCTCCTCCCATTGCACCAATCTTTTGAAAGCTCTTATCTAGTCCCACCTACTACTAATTAGCTACTGCTTATAACCAAATTTCACCCCTACGTAACTCTGACAGTTGTTTATAAATAGCTTGAAGGAGAAAATAATAATTTTGCCAAAACCATTGAATTGTGATGATTTAGTTGTGGCTCTGAACAGGAATGGGATTTTTTTTAACCCACATACAGTTTATTTAGAGACAGGGATACAGGGATTTTGAGTGTACTAGTACAGTAATTTGATAACTTTTTGGTCTTCAAAAACTCATATTTGAAGAATAAAAAAAATTAGAATCTCTACCTCCTCCACTCAGAATAATAAACGAGGCTTAAGTCAAGGCTTAGCAAGTTCGAAGGACGAGCGATGCACGAGCGCAACATTTTGTAACATGGTTACGTACTCGAAATCTTTGTTTGTCAGTGTATTTCTCATTTACTTTCTAAGTGTGGTGAAAGTGAAAGAGGGTAGTATCATTTATAAGAATGTGCCCAAATAACACCTTCATATACTTATGCTGCAAAATTCCACACACATCAAATGGGTGACCATAGTACTGAAACACCTGCTATGTACTTGGATAAGCCCGGCTAAGAACCTACAATGTTTATTGGATCAGCCCAATTCTGAACCATATAATAAATGTTTTTACACATTCTAATTGCAATTTTATTACCTTGGGAAATTCCCATTGAAAGTGTTGTTGGAACTATAAACTGTTATATCCCATATTGTGTTCTCGGAGCAAGGGGAATGTCACCTCACTGAATACATGTGCATTTTTATGCTCAAGAGTTTCGTATTATGGTTGTACGTAAGCACTGTGTCTTATAACACAGGTGATGAATTATTGCTTTTTTGTCAGCAGGTTTGTAATTTGTCGGTGACAGTAAAATAAACACAGAAAATATATGGAATATGTTTAGCAGTTGAAACTGTCAGGGGAAGAACTCTGAAACTTCATGATCAATAATGAAGAAAAAGGAAACAGCTGCTCGTTATATTTCTGATTTTACAATTTTTCTTTTCATTCTACTTCAATGAGTTATTTACATGCTGAAGGATCAAATAATAAATGTAATAACAGGTAAAATATAACGCTTTATTAAAAAAAAAAGGTATATAAGTATTTATGAGGTTTCAGAGGTTGTGCCAATGAAATTCGAGATTTTTTAAAATGAAAATCACTTTGCACTCAGACTAGTTAAAAAAATAGAATAGATATTTTCATGGACAAATATTAGTAAAAAATACTTCATTAAAAGTCTACAAAATTTTGTAAAGACACACTTAAAATATTAAAAGTTATAGCATGAAAACTATAACAAGCACAAAATGGTTATGAGGTCGGTTCCAGAGACCGAGCCCATATTGAAAGGGTTAACAACTTATTTGTACAATGACCTGTGTATTTCTATTTCACAGGCAGTTATATGTAACAATATCCAAGTGTAGAATGAAGGAACAATAAAAATGCATATTTTCATATATATTTTTATATACAAAATTCTGTAAAAGAAAAGTGCCAAATGGCACAAGATATTAAAAATGTCAGAAACATACCAGACAATCAAATACTGCATGTTATGCAATTAAAATCAAAAAAATTAAACCAAGCCTTAGCATGCTGCTGAACATAAGCATTATTAGTTTGGGTTTTGGAAGTTTTCTCACACTTACGATCCATTAGTCTAGGCATTATTCATAACTTTAGCAAACTGTTGTAACACTAGTTTGCTTACAAACACCTCAAACAAATAAAAACTAAATTCAGTATCCTTTAAACAGAAACATTATTCTGGACCGATGATGTGTTTGTGCCAAAAACTATAGCCTTAAAAGCAACTTTACCTTCATATTTTGTACACGAATACTGAGTAGAAAGAAGCTCTTTAATATAACCAGATTTACAAACACAAGTGTTCATGAAACAGTGGGAATGTGGAATTGTACAAGCTTTATCTGATGTGCACAAGTCTCCCAGCTTCCTTTCTGTTGAAGAAAAATGGTCTATCAATAAATCAGAAAAAAAAATTCATATGTAATTTTACTTAATAATTAAAATTATAATGGACACAGAATAAAACACAGAATTTTTAATAACTTCAAAAAGTAACCTTATTTTGTAGCAGCAAAAAAAAATTATATGGTCAGCTGTTTGAAAAAAAAACAACAAGAAAACAAAATGGACCCCTGAAAACTGAAATATAATTTATTTAATATCTGACTAAAAACTTCACATATCCTGTTCAGCAACAGCATTACATATTATTAAATAACTAGAGCATAATGATTAGAAATATGGACAGCAGCTAGAGCTCAAGATGGATGTTGTATTGCCATATTTTTTATATTCATTTGTAATATTTTCCCACTTGTACTTCAGAGTTGTCTGTATATTATGCTAGCCCTATACGAAAGATTAAATTTCCCATTTGTTGTGGAACACACCCATACACATTCAGTACAACTAGTGGTAATACAATAATCTGCCAGAAATGGTGGACAACAAATAATAAGAGCTCTGTGAAATAATGTTAATAGTGTCATTGATAATTAGCCAATATAAACTAGTAATCACAATGAAGAATCAACAGAAATAAGGAATATCAATGTTGTAACTTAAAACTGTCAAGACAAAGACATAAAATTCATAGTCAATCATATAATTCTGACTACAAATATGCTAGGCAGATGGTATCAAGCAAAGATGATGTGCAACCTTTCGTTCACTACTGCTGCAACTGCTAAAAAACATAATGTTTTACAACTGATTCTTTGTGCAGAAGAGCTTCTGGAAACAGTTTAGTAATATCATAATTAAAAAAATCAGTCTATAAAAAACATGTACAATAATCTTTATTAAATACCACATGTTAACTAACATTTTCTTTACCAGATACACTCCTCTCCACAAAACTGACAGTTATTAGTTCATGCCACTGCCGAAACGTTTTTGCATATGCACCAAATCTCAAAGAAATCTTCTACCATTGCATGTATTAACATGTATTGTGACAGTCTGTTATGCAATCAGCATCAGACTATATCCCTCCACCAATAAGAGGGCAATACATCCTCTTTGTGTATTACTCCCCTTGAGCATTATGCACATTAAAGCTCACTGTTGATGAGGTAAAAGAGACACATCAGAAATTGGGAGGAAAAGTGGGAGGATTACTTAGAGAGGTATCTGAAACTTTTTCAGGTAAGAAAAAAAATGTTAACTTAAGAAACATTAGTCATCTTTCCACAGAACTGATAGCTAGAACCTCACATTGATAAGACAATGAAGGGGTTAGTGTGAAATTAAATTATATGATGAACTCCTTTCTAATAATACAGCATTGTAAAAGGAAAACTCGTGGGTTGTGTCACTCATGAGGAATAACATCACTCAGTGGAAAACCCTATCCATCTCATGCAGGGAATGCCTTTCACCCAACAGAGGTGGTAGAACAAAAGGTAAGTTTTAAAGAGCCTCCTGTGTGGTGCTAATCTGTTACATAGGTGGATGAAATATAAAGACTGCTCAACTGACTTTTATATCTCAGGGGGTTGGCAGGGCATGTATGTGCAGTGTGGCTATGCAATAAGTCAAGCCATACAGTATTGGAAAAATACTTACCAGAATATGTTTGTGTGAAGAGGAGACAAAGACCTGCATCCCAAAGAGAACATAAGACTCATACAACTGGCATAACCACTGGGAGTGGTCTAGTTCTTCATGTAAGCAGGGGTGTGGCCACTCAGTCTCAAACCAGAAGAATTACACTGACCTGAAACTCTTCATATTAATCTTGTGACTGGAGAGCAGGTGTTCTCTCTTTACTCCACTAAAAGAAAACAGGAGTGAGGGATATGCATAGAGAACAAGTACTGAAACTGAATAAGAGTCATCACACCTGCATAAAGTACCACACTGATAGACTGTGCAATGGGTTACCATGAACAGGGACACTGGAAGCTACCAAAGTGTGAGGACAGATAACATGTCATTTGGATTCAAACCATGCTTGTCAGCTCTGAAAGTCTCCAAAAGAGACATAACTTCTCACAAAGAAAGTGAAGGAAGCATTAGAGCTTTGGTAACTAGAAGCATCATGCCCTAAAGATGTAAAGAAGAAAAAGGCTGAAACTGCTCTGCAAATGAGCTGAAAAAGACTCCCAAGGAAATCAGATACTGGGTGGGGGTCAAGACACCTGGAGAGCCTGACCAACCAACCAACACAAACAAAACAACTCCCAAAGAAGTAGGGAGGTCACAACCAAGAATGTTTATTTGGATATGGGTGAGAAGGAGCCAGTCATCCATATATTAGTAGAAAAGTAGGCCCAACAAATGTATACTTTATGCAAATGCCCTTAGGACTCAATTCAAAACATACAGATCCACACCCAACTCGACCGGATAAGCACAGAATGGAAAGTTCCAACTGTTATGGTGGAAATAATAAGTGATCAAACAAATCACATTGTGAAGAAATACATAAGAAACTTAAAACTTTGTCATCCACAGCACTCAAGTAAAGAAAACTGTTATTCTGAAATCAAGAAATGATAAGAAATTGGTTTAAGAATGATAGATCCTTAATATATCACCAGTCTTGTGTCTTCTTGGAGATCACCCAAATGTATTTTGCAGAGAGAGTCCACATGAGCACAAATTGATAGAGCCAAGCTCCTACCGGACAGGAGCCAAGTGGTAGCTCCTGAAACAAATTACCAAGGTGATTCGCAATGACCAGCCCTCAAAGAAGAGAATGTTGGAAAGTAGCAAGAGGAAAAGAAACAAGAGAGAAAGTGGTCCTTTGAGGCTCCTGAGAACAAGATACCTGATAAGCTAATTAAACTCATATTTCCAATGAATAAGAAAATACCAAACACCTCATCACAAGGGAAAGTTGCCACACAAAGATTCCTAAAATAATACCATTGGAGGCAAGCCCCAAAAATATGGCATTCCAATTAAGTAAATCCCAGAAACAAAGAAATCTAGTTAACTTGGACAATGTAAAAAAAAGAAGAAGAAATAGAGACCAAGGTGATGAATAAGTAGGTATAAATGTCTCCAGTGAAGTAGTAAGGGCTAAAATATACAGCCTCTGAAAGAAAGTGAAATGATAACAGATAGTGAAAAAGCAAACAAAGATGAAGGTGAGCAGAGTGCAATTGAAAGAAAGAGAGAGAGAGACAAAAAGGAAGAGATCCATAGCTAGAAGAAGAGATTTAAAGGACTCAAGCTCATGGAAAGAAGAAGAACCATGAGCACATGCTACAGAATAAGATTCTCCATGTTTAGAAGACAACAGGGAAACTAAAGTTTGATACGAAGTTGAAACAAAATAATATCAGCATAATCATGAATATCAGGGGGGGGGGGAATCCACCTTCTGCAACATCCTTGCAGCAAACTCTGCTATGAGATCTTAGTAATCTAATCTTGTTGCTGTTTCCTTTTCAATGGAGAGCATGGCAAATCCACCCAGCCTCTAAAGACATATTTGTCCTAAGATAGTTTTTATTATTTTTAATTTGGAAAAACTTTGCTCCCCTGAAGCCACTGTAAATGGGGTTATCAACAAAATCCTATACACTATGAATGCATTTGGGAAGGAACTGTCTAAAGGCTTAAGAAACTGAAGGGCTTGTTTTGTTTCTCCAGGGATGCATTCTTGCAACACCCACAGCTCTGAGAAAAGGTCTGTATCAGTAACGTCATAAGAATCTTCATCACAAAACATTGTTCAAATTCATACACTGCTTTCTCATGTCATCTTCTGTTGTTTCTTGAAGCTGCTTCAAACCATACAGGAAACTGAAGTAACCAGCATAATCCTGCATTTATTTGAATTGTACAGTCATGACATGAGAGCTTGACCCATGATGGCCAGAAAGTAATTTGTTTCAAATGCTTTCTCAAGAAAATTTGTTGTCCTCTGGAAAAGGTGTTCTCTTTCATTCACTCGTTCTCCGAGTTCAGGTTCAACATCCATTTCAGATGTTATTTCTGTTGTTGCAATCTTGACTGAGGTAAATTCAGTGTTCCTGTTTTCCTGCAGAAACTCAGTGAGTCCCTTGATGTGTTTTATAGCCACATCAAGTTGCATTTCTCTGGATGAGGTGTCTTGTTCACAGTGAATAGGATATCATACCACATGATTCGAGCAGAAATTCAAAATTTTTGGATTCATAATTGGCCAAGAACTCCACCTCACTTTTAACTTTTAAGTCGCTGCTTTCTTCAACAACTTCAAGCAAGACATTCCTGATAGCACCTGTCTGGCAACAGGTCACTTTTACACTCTATATCATATGTTCCCATCTTGTGTCTGACAATAGCCTTGGTGTTATAAAGGTAGCATTCTCTCTCTCGGTATTTGCCATTTGTGAGTGGAAGTGGTAAATATGCTGTAAATTCACTGCAAAATTCCAAAAAATGACGAGAATTTTGAATTGTCCTTTGCCATATCCTTCAATACTAAATTTATGTCACTGATGCCACACAAAGTGAAAAAGGCTTTAAAGCTGACCTGAAGGATGCTTGCTCGAATGTCTTGATTCTGGCCCTTCATATTTGCCCCATTGTAGTAACCCTACCCCTAAAAATCACTAACATGAAGGCCAAGTCTATCCTCTATCCAGTGCAATGATGATAAAATCCTGACAGTCCTTCTCTGGTTGTGTCTTGAACCAGAAAAAAGTCAATATACTTTTCTATTACCTTCACTTCTTCAGAGAATACATCAACATAACACCACATAAAAGACGCCTGCTTCTGGTGACTTGAATTAGGGGTGCAGTCAAGAATGACTGCAAAGTATTTTGCAATGTTCACCTTTTCAAGGATTTTTTTCTTCAGTTTTAACTTCAACAATATGATTAGTTCATTTTGAATCAAGCTGATCTACAAAACCATTTTATGTTGTTGTTTAAGTTGATCTGGTAAGGTTGTAGTATGTAGGCTTTGGTCACTGACATGATGAAAATTTAGAGTAGTTATTGAAATCTGAACATTGGGAGAATAACAATGGGGAAAATTCCTGTTCAAAAAAATTATATTATAAACTCTAGAATATGTGTCCCAAATCTTGTAATTTGATTAAGAGAAGGAAAGAAATTAATGGAAATAAAGATAATAATCTGAACCAAAGTTGTAACTGAAATTTTGTATCTTTGTTTCTAAAAAAATAAATAAATAAATAAAATAAGGAGGAGAAAGGTTACAGCTTCGAATAATGATTAAAAGCTTAAAAATAATAAGCATAAACATTCCATAATTAATAAGGATAAAAATATGTCTGAAGCCAAGAAGTGCTGAGGAGAAAATGAGCCTGTGGTATACAAAGAGTGCTCAGAGGAAGTACTTTGCATAGACATTTTGTTGTTCTCCTATTGCTGATTGTACCACAGGCTGGTGTAATACACAGTGATATATGTAGAGGTTAGAGTTTTGTTCAAGGCTTGGCAAAAGTGCAAAAAATATCTGTGGCAGTGATGTGAAGTAATAGCTTTCAGTTCGGTGGAGACATGAGTGTCATTTCTGAATTAATTTAATATAAATCTTATTATCTTATCCTTAAGCTATAGCTACATATACATGTATCCTTGGGTTAGAACCCTAACATAATTAACACGTGAAGAAACCACAACATTAAATCAAACAAATATATATTGTTTTGAAAACTACATGTACCTATTTAATCTGCAGAAGAAATGTAAATCACACTTATATTTTCAAACAACAAAAATAACTTACCCTCATTACATGCAGTGACACTAAAAAAGTGCATCTTGCGATAAGCTGTATCACAACTGCAAATGCCATTTGCACAAACACTGAAGAAATCAGCACATTCTTCATCTGAAGAGCATGCATCTCCAATCATCTCTAATGAACAAAAAAAGAAAATCTACATCATGCAAGTAAAATCATCGAAAAGTTACTGAAGTAATATAAGTTTTGATAGTCAAGTTCCTACTTCATCATGAAAAAAATATGATTAGTTAAGTGACAATAAATACACTATTTTTGACAATTTAAACATACACAGAATAATGCACATTAAGCAGCACAAACAGAGTATAAAGCAAAGGAAAGAAACCAGCTACTTAATAATATAATTATCATACATTCATACTAACAAGAGAAACTGTTTTTGAATTAAATCTACTTTCACACAAACAATCCACTTGGGCGTAACATGTAAACTTGCACATGAGAAGGGTACAAAACTAAATCAGGACATCAAATGTTCTGTGAGAAGTTGCATCATAACAGCAATAAGCTGTGTTTATTTAAAATATATATCACTAGCCAGAATATTCAAGCTCTGTCTACTACTGATGCATTTTGAAATGCACTTTTAAAAACCTAGCACATTGCAGTAAATAGATGATTTGTTCAGATTTAAGTTGAAAAACAAATGCCTAGGGGGACATCCTGGGTGCTTAAAGTGTGGAAGACCCCAAGACATCCATGTTTTGATCCCTATACTCTCCAGAAAAAGAATAGTGAACTATTCAAAAATGCTCGAGTATTGGGTCTCGTTTGAAAACCATTGATCCCATATTGATATGCCCAAACAGACAACTTTGGATGTCCACAAACAAGTGTTTATACAACAGCACACTTAGATGTCATATTCAAAGAATGTCAACTGGCAATAAGCAATTTGTCAAAGTGCTAATTAATGAATAGTCTATCATGTACTCTTTATCATTTGAATGTCTCGGCTTTAACTATATCTGTCCTGATTAGATTGTAATTATTTGATTAGGCTACCATTTAATGTTTCTCAACACAATGCCCCATTAATTTCACCTATGTCCTAATTAGATTCCTGAGAGAAAATGCAATAATAACTTCATCACCTTACTTATTTCCATAGTCTTATAACAAAGACATTCTCTGGAGCCACAGCAAAAGTAAATATTTCTGTAAAATTAAATGAAGTAAACAAACATGATAAAATAATTAAAGGTGTAGATACTAAGTAATGTGTGAAATTCAAAAGGTGCTTTATTCATAGTTCATCATTAGACCAATAAAATTCCATAACATAAAGTCATCATTGTATATTCATAACAGAATAGGGTGCAGATAGATTTTTTGGAATTGTATAAACAATGTTGTTTATCTTATGTATCATTATCCTTTTTATCATCAAACTTATTTTCCTTCAAACACATCAGTTGCTAATGAAACCATTGTGTACAAAGTGACCCATGTATTTTTAGTTTAGGGAAATCCATCTGTATGTGTCCAGTTTCTGGCTGAATTTATTTTATTGATAAGATCCTAAATTGATTTCAGAAATATTGAAATGGTCTTAAAAATTTTAGTTGCTTTTTTATTACTTGCAAGTCAGTCATGACATTCACTAGTCAAGTTCTACCATCTGAGTAGCAACACATCATATGTTAATTCTGCTACTGACATAACTCCTTAAAGTATTTGGAATACATTGGCACCATTCATAACACTTCTTAATTAAACATACCTTATTAATACTGCACCTGCACATATACACAAGACAAATAGTTAATAAATGTCCAGTCCAAATGACAGTGTTTTAGGACTTCTATGTTTTTCGAGTAGAACTTCTAAAATTCATATCCCATAATTCCTGCACTTCCTGCTTTTGCAAATTAATGTACAGGCTACTCATGCGCAAATTAGGCTTTATATTTGGAGCTTTCATTTATTTGTTGGATGAACACTTTAGTTTGATCAGTTACAAACTAATTCCAATGTTCCACAACTTGTTTCTTATACTTTATTCCAATACCAAGCCTCTTGTTGAATGATACAGAGGAATTAGAGTAGTATCAGATAAACCTGACAGTATGCTTACTTTACTCATAAATTAGTTAAATTATCCATTTATAAAACTAACTGTTCTGGATATTAACAATGTTCAATGTGCACTGTATATTACTTGCTTATTCAATTTTACAGCTTAAAATAATTGTAAAATGGTGCAATGCAAATTTGGACAAAAAAAAAGAATGTACAGTTCAGTCTAGAGCTTCAAATATATCAATTAATTACAGCATGAAAAAGTATATCTGTCTAAATGGTATCTGCAATTTTAATTTTAATGAGTTAAAAGTGTATTTATGTATGGTAATTTTTGTGAATGTCTTACATTAACATCTTCAGGCTATTACCTTATCTAAATACATGGAGAAAGAGACCAATTTATACTATAAATTAAGCTACATATTTAAATAAACATGGAACACAGATGATAGTATAATTATTTTACACACACACACATACATATATATATATATATATATAAACATACCATGCATCTACAGTATAAACAACAGTTGGCTTTTTTAATTTTTTTAGGCAAATAAACACCCTATTTACATTCCTGGAAATGATTCTTACCTTATATAGGTGCATTAGTGTAAATTATGTTAATAAACTTAACAATAAAAGTACATACTTAGTTCCCACTCATGAGCTGCCATTCCAGAAGGCAGTGAAAGCTGCCATATGATATAACATATAGCAAATGATGCCCATCTTAATTTTTTCTGATATCCATTAACCATGGTCTTGTTGATATTCTTTCTATTGTTCTGTTCAAAAAAAAGTAACACGTTGTGAAATAAATCAAATCAGCTTTTATGACAAAATCACAAATTGATATGAAAAACTCTTCCAAATAATAATAAAACTCAAATCATCAACACTGCATATAAAAGTACACAAAATAATTAACTGGTTCAATGAAGTGTAAAGGAATGCAAAGTTGTTAGCTTTGAATAAACAAATCTAACACACAGGATTTTAATATACATGTACATGTATGTGAGGGATACAAAAGGATACATTATTTTGCTTTTTACAATATATTTTACAGGCAATTCAACTACTGATCACAGTTTTATTTTTAGGACTAAGAGGCAACTTAATGATTTTACAACTGATATTCAATATCCTCACACAACTAGTTATAGGAGAATCAGTAACTGTATATGTAACCTATTAAGAAAATGTGTTTAAAATAGACTCTAATCCTATTGAAACTTAAACTGCATAAAATGTTAAAGAAACACTCATGGTGACTTGGTAAGAATCTCTACCTGTATTAAAATTCTTCAGTGGGATCCCTGCTGACTGTAAGTCAGTTAATTTCATCTTTTACTTAAGATTATTTATCAAAAATAACTCAGAGAAACAAATGATGTCATGGTTTCACAATATTTTTTGTAATGTGTTTACTGAAATGAGATTTTAAGATTGCCAGAAATTTAATACAAAAGCTTATGGCTACCACTGATCAACAAACATCACTCAAAACCAAAACCTTCTCTTAATCAACCAATGAAGTTCCAGCACCACCAGTCAAACATACCATGCATTAAGCCTTTTTGAATATCCACCAAACAACTTACAAGCTAAGTGCAGTCAATTCTCATTTTGATTTGAAGATGGAAGACTTCTGAATTATCATCACTTTAGACTTCTTTAGAGAAAACTCTTATGGTAAAATACTGCTAGCTGTATAAGGCAGTTGGTATTAATTTTCACCTAATTATGAGTTTTGTCATAATTACATTGCTTATATCATTAATAAGCTGTCTTTTAGTACATAAAGCAGCAATGAGCAAACTTTTTACCAACTGTAGTGCAAACAATTAATAATAATCACACCAAACTCCTTTTGAGCTCAGACATGTCATATTCTAAACTTGTTAAAAATAGGCAAAAATATTTAACATTGTTCAACAATTCTATGGATTTATATGTAGATTCAACTATGGGTAACTAAAACCACCATACATATATTTAACATATTCTACACATAATTTGTACTTTACACATATTACTCATGCACATATGTAACTACTATAGGTAAAAATATGAATCACACACTACTAAGACATCTTCATGGTAATGCACAACATGTACCAACACAATTTTATAACAATGATAAAATATTCTACTAAAGATCTAGCATGACAAGTAAAAAAATTAGATGTTAGAGCAAAATATACAAGGTTACCCATACATAGAAGCTGTGATGATAATAATAATACAAATTTATTCTAATATATACCTAAATTTCTCATCTACATAAGGTAAATATAGCTACTTGCTAAATTGACCATATGTGCTGTGGACAGAGTATCTGGTTATATTGACTAGATTTAACCAAACTCAATAACACGTATGTAACAATGGTAAATTGTAACACTGATAAAATGAAATTATTATTTTTTACTGTGTAATGATATAGACATTTACCATACAGGGGTTTGAAGCTGTAAACCTACAATACAATGAATGTTTTAATTTATTATCTTATGACTTGCTTTTCACAACAATGTTAGAAAATCTCAATATACGTGGGCATGTAATATAAAACAAATAATTAATTTTTGGCACCACTTAAATACATAGAGGTTAAAAGGCACAAGTAAAAAAGTTGAGAATTGTGCAACAGTAAAAACTATTATTAAGAATCACAATAAGGAAAGGAAAGTAGATAAGAGGTATGTTTTCTGTCAAGTTGTTAAAGATTATGGAAACAAATTGCATTTCTATAATGAAACAAAATTAACATTTCAATCAAAAGAGAAATGACAAAGAAATAGAAAAAGGAAGTATATTTATAAGTTTTGATTAACATATTTTTGAGTACATTTCAATCTATTTAATTTATATGATGACTATATTTTGTGTTTGTTCATATTGAAAAATGTGTATTTGAAAAGTGGTATTTGAATGTTTTTATTATAGATTAGCTATAAAATTACATACTGAAGAGTGACCTTTGAAGTCACAAAAGTGGTAGAAGAAATTAATAAAAAACAGAAGAGATCAAAGATTGCAGTATTTAATTATTTATATCCACAGGTGGAAACTTGTATGTGCTTTGGTTATATATACATATGTATGAACTGGTGTCAGATAAAATAAATTGATTAATGAAAATTATGATTAAATTGCTTAATAACATGAAAATAATCAACTATTCAAAACTAGTGTTTATGATTGCTGTTGTTTTTGGTTATTACAAACTACCCAATTAATAAAGATAATGCCATTATAATTTATCTTTATTATTTTTGATTAATTCAAGGATGCTAAGCTCAACCCATTAGTATCATGACTCATGTGAAAAATAAACTAATCAAAGTTAGTGATCTTTATTATATCTGATCATTTCAACTATCAAAGTCTCAATCAACAATAACAGATCAGTTGAATGTAATTTATTAATGAGCCTGATGATTAATTGATTAGCCAATTCCACTAACTGCTCAGCTCTTTTATAGAGATATGAATTACAGTTAATAGTTAAGACCTCACTTGGACTACTAGGTACAGATTTGATCTATTTATCTAAGAAAGAAACTGACTAATTGGAAAGGATTCGAGGGATGGCCACTAAAATGATTCAAGAAATAGAAAGGTTATATAGTACAGACAGGTTAAGGTCTCAACATATATTCTCTTCAGAAACGATGGGTAAGACTAAGACTAGATCGAGGTGATCTTATCGAAGCATACAAGATTATCCGGGAGATTGTTGAGATAAAGGCCTATGTTTTTTATATGTTGTATTCTGAAGACAAAATTTGAAAGGATGCAAGTCTAAGATTTCAAAAAGACAGGTTAGACTTCAGTTAAGAAGCATTAATTTTCTAACAGGGTGATTGGCAGTTGTACAAGCTAGTGCTACACACGAGTTTAAGAGAAAAATCAAGGATTTCCTAAAATGTAAAGAATGGGTTAAATTTTTATTTGTATTTTTTTCGATGTGGATATGCAAGACCAGCTTTGAAATACCAGATGATCCCTATATGTCTGTATGTTACATTATGTTAAATTCCATGACTTTTCCATGAGTAATTTTGTTTTTCTAAATGATTTTTTAATATTGACACAATCAGTTAGTTACTAGTGGACAGTGTTGTATTTTAAAAAGTTTATCAATACCTTGCTGAATGTCAACTGTTCCATCAAACCCTGTAAACTTTTCATGAAGTGGTCTCATGGGATATTGCAAAATTTAGCATTCATTGTTATATTGGTAAGGGTAAGTTAAAACAAAAAATTATTAAATGAAATTGTTTAAACTAATGACTTTTCTGGACTTGTTATGACTATATAAAAAAGAGCAGTACTTTTCCAATAATTTTACAACTTGAAATATTAAAAACTAAACAATGCATGTGCAATCCCCTTTAAAACATCTTCCTTCTTATGAAATTTAGTATTGTAAATCAGTTTATATTTTCTTTCCAAAACAAGATATCTTAGTCATAAACTTGGAAAAAAAAAAAAAAAGACTTGGTTGTTGTTTTCTTAGTCCAAAATCACACAATGTGCTATATGCACTATGTCCATCATGGGGACTCAAACACTGGATTTTTGCGTTTTTAATTTTAAAGATTGATTTTAAGTCCATAAACTTGCCTCAGAACCATAGAGGACAAAATTACTTGGGAAAATTATAAAGACCTATTGATAATACACCTATGAAAATAATTGTTACATAAATCATTTAACTAGCAAAACAATATGAAATTTTACGAATATATTCCGCTATGAAATTTAGAATATAACCTCATAAAACAAATGGCTGCAAAGTTTATAGTTACACATATTCAATCATTAACCATCTACAAATACAACTTAGATTCTTAGAAGGTTTAAAAATAAAAATAATGTAGAAGCTTAGGTAGGTAATTTTAATTGAATCACGTTTATATTTTAGCTATTTTATCTAGCAGAAGTTAACCTTAGGACTATTACTATTGGTAATAATAAAGGTATCGACTTCTTAAAACTTACCACTTCTATTAAGTTCTATTAGTTCTAATGTTTACTTTCAAAATTTCCTAAGTTCAAAATTTCGCGTCTCTCGCTTATCAATAGCAAGTCTCTCAAGTCAGATACGCTGGAGTTAATCTTGAAACTGAATAACGTAATTACTTTTTACTTTTAGACATTATTCATTCATGTTTCATCAACACGTTTCTCGTTTACAATTCCACAAACAATGGGGCGAGGTAACATTAAATATCGTAAAATCACTACTCTATTACAGGCGTTAAAAGAACTATTTTAAAATTACGAACGACGGTATAATGATATTGGCACAGTTTTTCAATCACTTTCACAAGTAAAACCCGAGTTTTGAACGCACAGTACTGTCGTTCGGAGCCACATAACTATAATACATAATGACGTCACACACTTCAATGCCTCTGTATGGTAAGTAAGGAGTTGACTCACCATAACATGGAAAAGCTTTTCAAAACCGGCACTGCTAAGTCAAAGTGACATGATTTTAAAAAATCAAATTAATTCTCCTTATTGGTGAATTTCGAGACTACTCTTTTATGTAAACTGAATTCTTATTATTTTTATACATAATGTTAAGGTCCAACTGACAAGAATGATTTACCATATGACATTTAAGTTTTAATTGCTCCCAGTGGCTTGTTTGTTTGTAATTAAGCACAAAGCTACACATTGGGCTATCTGTGCTCTGCCCACCACGGGTATCGAAACCGGGTTTCTAGCGTTGTAAATCCGCAGAAATACCGCTGTGCCACTGGGACGCTTCTCAGCTGTAAGTCTGAGGCTCATAGCGCTAAAATCTGAGTGTTAATACAAATTTTGGGCATATCAAAGATAGCCCATTGTATAATTTCATATAACTATGTTACAATTTATTTGTTATTTAAGTACAACGGACTCTCTGTGCTTTGCACACCGCGAGTATCGAAGCCCGATTTCTAGCTTTATAAACCCCCAGACTCACTACTGATCCACTGGAGAGTCGGGGTGGGTGAAAGGACCTGTCTTACAAGAGAAATAATCTAAACTTCTAGGCTAAGCAACATTCGTTTGGGTAGTTATTTCCAAGTGGAGATGAAATCCTGATACTTTTCTGCAATTATGGGTAATTAGTTATCCAGTTCATTGCTGTGATGGTCATCAGCTTGGTAAGAGTAGTGAAAGCAACCAATGCTAATAGTAACACTAGGGTTATGTCCGTTGTGAACTAACCAAAAAGTGAAAACGCGGTTACCAATACTTTTGAGATAACTAGTTGAGAATTGTACAGATATTTTACTCACTGCAGTAGCAGCATCTTAGTCACTTTTTAGGAAAATATGCTAATGTATTTGTGGGACCTGATGGCTGAGTCACACATCATATACACACAGGTGATGCACATCTGATTAAACAACTGCCATACAGGATTCCATAGAGTGTATTTATATTCAAGAGCAGAATTATAGCAAATGTTAAAGGACGAGATTTGACAGCTTTCATAGAGTGGTTGGTTGTTTCCAGTTGTGATTGTCAGAAAGGAGACGGTACACATAGTTTCTACATTGATTTTATGTAAATGAATGTGGGAACTCACGTTGATGCCTCTCCACTACCACAAACGATGAATATCAACATATTGCAAGGGACCTATTGGTTCAATACATTGAACCTGGCATCCAAATACTGGCAAATCAAATTATGAGAGCAGACCTACAACTGTTTTCAGCCCAAGTGATGGTTTATACGATTGCTGCTCAGTCTGCGTAATGATCCTGCCACTTTCGAGAGACTAATAAAAGAGCCACAATGGGAGAAGTGCTTGATCTATGTCAACAACATCTAAGTTAGTTGTATGCTCGAGTCAATGGCTGAGAACCTGAAAATTATATTCCTGTTGTTAAAAAGACAGACTTGAAATTGTGTATTCATATTCATGTGCATTATGAAAATAGAATTGCTTGATCATATTATGGATAGAGAAGGAATCCCCGTGGAATATGTTTCAGTGTAATGGAAAGAAACCTCACTGCTATCCTGTGTTTGTGATGCTTAATACCCTCCTAAAGGGGTAGGTAAGCCAGTTAGCTATATCTGGGACTTCATCTGCTAACTGGCAATTTTCCAAGTTTCTTGCTGTAAAGACAGGTAGTCATCTCCACCCACTGCCAACTCTTGGGTTATTTTTTTACCAACTGTTTTGTATATATTTGTGTGTGTGTTTGTTTGTGTGCATATATGTGTGCATTTAAGTTGTATTTAAGATATTTTATGTCATTTTGTATTTTGTATATGCAAATTGGTTTTGAAGGAATAGCTTTACCTGGATGTACTTAGCGTAATTTAAATTTAAAAAAGGGTATTTGGATTTGTACCGTATTTCATCAGTGTGAAAATGTTTTTTCGTTAATATGTTTTCTTGGTGAAAGAGTTGTACTTTAGAACGTGCATTTCTTTTTAAATGGTTTATTTTTGCATAGCATGTAGTTTAATTGCTAAAGGATATTAGTATGTTTTATCTTTGTTAAAGAATTTTCGTTTAATGTTTATATTTCATTGTTTAATGGTTTTATGTTCTTCGATGTTAAAAGGTTTTGTATCATGTACGTTTTTTTGTTAAAAGGTAATTTCCTTGTTTCTGTGAGATTTTGTTTTCGTTTTGTGATGCTTAATACCCTCATAAAGGAGTAGGTGAGCCAGTTTTTTGTAGCAGTGTTTAGTATTGTAAAAGGTAGCGCTCAGGTGAGCTTAATTGTTGGAGTTTCAATTAAAACTACCCTTTACAACAAATTTATTTATTGGAGGAATTGTCGTGACGAGTGGAGCCACACGTCGCTAACTCGAGGAGTTTACAGTTAGAATAAAGAATATGAGTCTCAGACCAACAGTATACACTCAAAATAATATTTATTTAACATCAATAAAATCATTACACAGTTAAAATATGAGTTATTAAACGATTACTAATAAAAACTTTACTGTTTAAACTTAATATTTTCTACACTAGCTGATCAAGAGAGAGAGAGATTATACTTACAGTAGAGTTGGGGTTTTGGAAGCTATAGCAACATTAGTAAACTTCAACTTCATTTTCAGTTTGGAGAATTTCTTCCTGGAGAGAACTTCGGCGGGAGCTGATTTTTCAGCCTCTGACATGGGTTTTTAAACTCTATTTTCCTTGTATTAATTCGACCCACTAAATAGGACACAGCCTAACCCACAAGTAGTCCTGTGCTCCTATTGGATACTTTAGGAGCATTCCAGGGCTAATCCAGAACCTAAACCAAAACTCTCAAGTTATTGGTCATAGATAAGTGGTGTTAGCCGGCCGCCTATTCACTTGTACTGCTACACCCATGTGCTGTAACTAATACTGCCTCAAAGTGCCGATATAATTCACCAAATCTAAACTTTTCTGCAGCTTTCCTAGTGCTAAGAGAGCGAGGCCAACACTTCATCAAACTGTCACATGTATTGGCGTTCACATCCTGTTTGTTATGCAAGAGTTCTTACTAACTCTGCTATCGACCCTGGGTCATGGATTTCCAGGCTCGCCTCTCAAACTTATTGTTAAGTACTGCACGTGTTTTGCTGCTTACTTCTGAATGATGCCTCTTGTATAACCAAGTTCCTGTTTATTCATTTCTCAAGGCTTATTTCGTAACACAGGCGTCCTATTGTAGCCTCCTTTTCTTTTTTTATATCTATCTTTAATTGCTTGCTTGTATTAAAACTCTTAAGCTTTTATTCTAAGTACTTTTAAATACTCAAAGCTCTTGAAGCAATTGGTGAAATCTTCGAATTACTTCATTAAAACCCTTAGGTTTTCTTCTAAGTACTTTTAAACACTTAAAAACTCTTGAAGCAATTGATGAAATTTCCTCGAAAATTTCAAGTTCGTTCAGTATTTTTGGACAAGTAGTTAATACTGGGGAGAGGAGGAGTTATACTATTTTTCAAGACTTAAGTGACACTGTTAAAGTTTGATTTTTTTCGTAATTTTAGAATTAAGAATAGCCTTGGTCAGCCTGTAGGTATAGGGAAGAGGATTTATGGTACAAAATGATATCACGTGTTTTCTACTTCCTTGTTTGTTTATTTATTTTAAATTTCCCGTAAAGCTACACGAGGGCTATCTGCTCTGGCCATCCCTAATTTAGCAGTGAAAGACTAGAGGGAAGGCAGCTAGTCATCACCACCCACCGCCAACTCTTGGGCTATTTTCTTACCAACGAATAGTGGTATTAATTATTACATTATAACGCCCCTATGACTGAAAGGGCGAGCATGATTGGTAGGACGTGGATTAAAACCCACGATCTTCAGATTGTGAGTCAAGCGCTCTAATCACCTGTTTACTTCTTTAGTTGATATGTAGATTTTTTCAACATTGCTGTTTACATTTCAGTTTGGTTTGGATGTAGAAAGTAGCTGAAGTAAGCATTTTAACTTTACTTCTTGTTAGCTATTTCTGGGACTTCATCTGCTAACTGGCAATTTTCCGAGTTTCCTGTGGTCACATCGTCCACATAAAGAAAGCTGTATTTTCGACAGATTAGTATTTCGTGTGCAAAATAATTAATTCCAATTCATTTTCATTGCCCTGCCCTCCAGGTCTCTCAATTTTGCCTCCTATTAGGGGTATGGGGTTTCTGTGCCAGCTGCAGAACATCGGGATTCTGCACCACTTGAATGGCATGGTATTTCTACATTAGCTGGATGCAAAAAATTGAAAATGTTTTTGAAATATAAGAGGTCTGATAAGAGACTCATCCCTTTAAAGTACAATCCTACTTAGAGACTGAAAATTGTCAAAAAACATTGTCAATTTGTTAAAAATGTCAAAAATATCGAAAATACCCAAAATATTTAAGAAATATAAAATGCACAAATCTTACACATTACCCTAACAACTTAATAACTATAATTTACATTAGTTGAAGTAGTTGAGTTTGACTACTTCTTTAATTCATTACTCTAAAATTTTTATAAATCCATAATTTTTCGTATTGTTAAGTACACATCCCTATCAATATCATTGCCCCAGTGGCACAGCGGGATGTCTGCAGACGTATAACGCTAGAATCCAGGTTTCGATACCCGTGTTGGGCAGAGCACAGATAGCCCATTATGTAGCTTTGTGCTTAACTTAAACAAACAATCAATCAATATCATTAACAGACCATGCAGACAACACCATTTTATAATTTTTTCATCTCTAGAAAATAGATTTTGTGATGCATACTATTCATTCATTTCAAATGGTCCTAATTGTCTTTGTTCAATTTCTAGAGAAAAAATTCCATTTCCATTACCAAATCCTACAATTGTTTTTAAATGCATATTTTGTTTGAGTTCCATAGGTATTATATTCATATCTAAAAAGTCAGTTTAACTATTTGTATGAAAAAATGTATCGTTAATTGCTGCATGACTATTAGTCACTAATCTTCTGATAGCATAGAATGCGAATTTTCTAGTTACATTATGTGTTTTAAAATGCACATGAGGTTTGGTAACGGAATGGTTTTCTGCAGAATGATCACTAACATCTTAAAATATTTTTTTCTTCGCGTCGGCCAGGCATGGCCAGGTGATTAGGGTGCTTGACTCCCAATTTGAGGGATGCAGGTTCGAATCCCCATTATCCCACTATTCGTTAGTAAAAAAGTAGCCCAAGAGTTGGCGATGGGTGGTGATGACTAACTACCTTCCCTAAGAGAGGAGAACATTACATAAAATGAGGCTATCTAGGAAATATTAGGTTGTTAAGAAATTTATGTCGCTTATTTTAGATAAAAAACCCAAACAACTTGTATATCAATACAAAACATTTATTAAATGAACTAGTCTCCATTCTTATCGCTGATGCTTTTCCATCTTACAATCAGGTTGTTAATGCCCTGATTAAAGAAATTACTTGACTTCGGAGCAAAAAACATGTCGATGTCGTCTTTAACACCTTCCACGCTTTGCATACGTTTTCCCATTAAGATGGTGTTGCAGCGAATGAAAACGATGGTAATCTGATGGTGCCATATATGAAGAATATGGTGGGTGTGGGAGAACTTCCCAACCCAACTCCATAATCTTGTGTTGTGTCAAACATGCCACATATAGATGTGCGTTATCATGGAGAAGAAGAACACCTTTCGACTGACGAGTGAAAGGCGTTTCTGATGAAGGGCTTGATTTAAACGTTCCAGTTGCTGACTGTAGATCTCTGCATTAATAGTTCGCTGTGGATTGAGGAGTTCGAAATAAATTACTCCTTTGATGTCCCACCAAATGCAAAGCATCATTTTCTGTGGATGGAG
>NW_013670346.1:51429-66844 GCF_000517525.1 Limulus polyphemus
CCATAATCTTGTGTTGCGTCAAACGTGCCACATGTGGACGTACGTTGTCGTGAAGAACAACAACACCTTTCTGATTGACGAGTGAAGGGCGTTTCTGATGAAGGGCTTGATTTAAAAGTTCCAGTTGCTGACTATAGATCTCTGCATTAATAGTTCGCTGTGGATTGAGGAGTTCGAAATGAATTACTCCTTTGATGTCCCACCGAATGCAAAGCATCACTTTCTGCGGATGGAGTCGAGGTTTTGGGATCGGAAGTGGTTTTTGTCTAAGACTGGGCCATTGTTTTTGGCGTTTAATATTCGCATATAAAATCCATTTTTCATCACTGGTGACAATTCTCTCCAAAAAATGGTTCACTCGCATTACGCCCCAGAAGAGACTAATCAACGTTCACATGTTGGAAACGATGATCATCGGACAGTTCGTGAGGCACCCAAACACCTTCTATATGAAGTTTTCCAATATTCCTTAGATGTTTACGTATTGTTTCATGAGAAGCATGTAATTTTAGGGCCATTTCACGGGTGTGTTGCTTTGGGTTAGGCTCAATAAGCGTCTTCAGAGCAGCAATATCAATTCTAACATGTCGGTCCCTGCCATCACAGCTTTTAGGGTTAACGTCATTTGAACGAAATTTGCTGAACCATCGTTGACACTTATGAACGTTCAAAATATTTCCAGAAAGTTATTTTATATTCTTCGTGGCTACAGAGACGTTGTTTCCTTCTTGTATTCAAACAGCATTACATCCCGAATGTGTGTGTCTCGTCCTACGTCATCACTATAAGGAATTAGAGTACACTAAACTTTCCATATGATATAGGCTACACCAACGTGATGTTTAGGCGGTTCGTTAAACGTGACGTACGTTTTTTGGGGTGTTTAATGAAAGCATTTAAAAACGCGACATTAATTTCTTGACGACCTAATAGAAACAGCTTACCAAGGACTTTTGAGAACTTATTTAATAGTTGATGTTTATAATTATATCGATGCTCATGAATTTTTGTTTAGTACAGAATTTAAACAATTTAAAAGTTAACGTTAAATTGTATCGTGTTTATCGAAGGCAAGAAGAAACAGAAAATTTTTCCTTCAAAACTAAGAGTGAAATAATTCGGAGGTCAAACTAATTTGGAAGATTATTATAAAGATTCAGTTAACAAAGTTTCAACAGAAATGACTGAGAATCTGGATCTGAATAGGTCTTATAAAGCACAAACAGTTTAAAACTTCGAATCAGGCCCCCCACTGGCACAGCGGTATGTCTGCGGACTTACAACGCTATAATCCGGGTTTCGCTTTGTGCTTAATTAGAAAAACAAACAAACAAACTTCGAATCAGTAAACAAAATCAGTTAAATGGTTCATCATATATCGAATTACTTAAAATGATATAAGATAAAAAAAAAGTTGTGATAAATATTTAAAATGATAATAAAGAATGTTTTATGTATCATATATCAGCATATTTGTATCCAGTAGATGAGGAAAAATCATTTAGGATGAGCTATCAATGATAATAAACTAGAACATTTGAAATATATTAAAGAAGCACTTAAAGGAATTAATTTACCTGTTGCTATAAATGACATTTTAATTTTGAAAAGAAGATGAATAATCAGTAAGTGTGTACAGTTATGATGAAGAATGTATTATTTATCTATTAAGTATAACTAAAAATAAACAAGAGCGACATTTTAACCTTTCATATATAAAAGATAAAACTAATGCACATCATTGTCTTATCAAATATTTATATCGATTAATTGAAAGTCAAGTAATAAAGCATAAATCAAAAATATACCCATGTGATAGAAGTCTTCAGTATTTTTTCAGAAGTCAGAATGGTGAAACACGAAAAAGATTGGAAGAAAAGGGAATCTGTGAAGATTGAAATGCCCTTAAACGATTCAGTTATGAAATTTAAGAATATAAATATTTCACTAAAAGTTTCTTTTGTTATATATGCTTGTTTTGAATGCTTAACAAGAAAGATTGATACCTGTAAACCAGATTCCTTTGAGAGTTATGCAAATGCTTATCAAAAACATGAATCTGTGACTTTTTGATATTATATCCCGTGTATTCATGGACATTATAAAGATTCTATAGTTTTAAAGTACAAAATGCACAAATTGAATTTATGAAAATAATTAAAGGGGAAGTTAAAGAAATTGAAAAGTTATATGACATTAATAACAAAATGGACTATTTTACTGATGAAGAAAAATAAGAATTTAGAAATAATGATATTTGTCGTATCTGTGATAGGGTAATCATAATCAAATTCATTTATATGAAATATGGATATAAGCCATTAGATGTTGAAAAGAAAGTTCACATCCATGATCATTTAACTGGAAAATATAGAAAAGTTGCAAATCAAAACTGTAATCTATTGTATAGAAATCCACAATTAATACCACTGTTTATTATAGTCATCTGTTTATCAAAGAATTAGGTTGGGTGATGAAGAAATTGGTCTAATTCCAAACAACGAAGAAAAATATAATTCTTGAAGCAAAACAAACAAACAAACAACACGATAACCTGAAAGTAAGATTCATGCAATTGAAATCCATAAATTAATTCACTATCCTCTTTGTGCTGGAATTTTGGCCAATAGAACTATTGCCCCTCTCGCTTATAGTCTGCCACTACATCATGTTATTAGGATTTTTTTCACATTTTGGTAAATTCTAAGGAACACATACATTTAGCTGATTTCTAATCCTGGTAGCAGTTTCCTGTGAAAGTGAGTCAAAATGTTCAGTGCATCTCTTATTTTGCTGATTGTTTTTACGTATATTCAAGATAGCAATATAAAAAGGTTCATGGCAAAATATTTGATTTCTGCATACTATTTAATTATTTAATTAGGAATAACACAAACTGAAACATGAATGGACTATACAATACTGGATTTCTAGATCAAATTAATTTTTATACAAGTCTACTACATATATCAGTTAGTGTACAATTCTTATATACTTTTCTACTCAATTAAACACGTGAACTGGTGTTTCTAACACCTATTAACAAAACTTCAAGTATTAGATAGGGGTTTACGATCTTATATGAATTGTTTAGGTTTATAACTAAACATTCATAATAAACTCGCAAGATGAAAAGGGAAATCTGCATACGCAATCAAGATTCTGTTACGTTTCTTTTCATTAGAATCAGTAGTAAAGGGTAAGTAAAGAGAGATTTGTAAAGAAATGTTATCAGTTTTATTGTAATGTTTTCAGACGTTCCTGTTATTCAAGAAAGTCTTGCACGTTTTCATTTAGTGTAGTTTGATGATAAGTTTTGTGTGTGTGTGTCTCTCAATCTTCAAGGAGTACCATGAAGTTGACACCCTAGTATAAGAGAGAACTTTCTTACTGACTATGGTAGTACTTATCTATGCTTTATAGTCCCTTGGTTTAATACCCAGGCAATCCAGTATTGTATAGTCCATTCATGTTTTACTTTGTGTTATTCCTAAAACATCTATCTGAGGAAAACACCTTGGCCTTCTTGTCACAGAAGTGCTTCTGACTACCTTGAGCTGCATACAAACTCTTTTGAGCGAGTTGACAGATCTCCTCCAGACGGTTTCTGAGGTCTAACACGCATAGGTATGTGTTCCTAACTTCTATCTCTTGTTCTCTTGTTCTTTCAGTATTTGCATCAGACCTCGTACTGTTCTCCATTAACTCTCTCGCAAAGTCTATTACATCTGAGATTGTACATGTGGCAAAGAGTTGCCTACCTATTGCTGATAAATCTTCACACCTCTTGCATCAGTTCTGAGGTAAACTGGGTCCCTCTGTCACTCAAGACTCTTGGAAAGCCTACTCAGCTGAACATTTCTGCTAATCTCTCCATCTCTATCTTTGGCAGTGCTTCTGGGTAACATGGCATCTAGTCGACTACTGTCAGCATTTACTGGTTTTTCTTGGCAAATCATTGGTCTGATCAAGTCCACAGCTACTCTGTTGAATGGCTCTTCTATGAGAGGCATATCACTCAGTGCATCTTGGCTACCTTCCCTCTAGGGATTGTCCTTTGGCAGACGTCATATTTCCAATGACCCCTGGCCAATGGAAGTTGCTGGTGATTTAGACTGTCATCTTTTTTTGCTCCTTCCACAATTGAATCGTGAGCCAATTTCATCACTTGAGTCTGGTATTCTGTTTATACTATGATCTGCTTGTCTTCCCCAGTAGAACTGCCTCGATAGATCCAATACAGCACTCTCTTCTGGTCCTCTATTCTGTAAGTCCCTTTCTCCTTTGTATTGTGCTCGACTTTCTCCCAGAAAATGTCCCTAACTTTGTGAAGAATATTCCTTCTATGCTTCTTTTTAGTTCCTCTAGTTCTACATTTGAGGTGTTACCTTTTGCGACTTGCTGGGGTTTGGTGTCATGCTTGCTCTTCTTTTCTTGAGCTCTTGTGGTGAGTGCAGATGCCTCATCAGTTTTCTTTCTGTTTGGTTCCTCCAAACTTCTACAGCCAGGTATATTGCCAGTCATCAAGTCATAGATGGGTGCCTTCATACACATGGACTCAAGTTATCTTACATAGTATGGAATGTCCATTTTATTATAGCTATGGGAAACTATTTCACTGTCCAACAAATCAGCACACACAAATGCACCATGTCTGTCATCTGCTCATCAAATACTACACTGGTTCTCACAGCTGCACTGCTGCACCCAGTATCTCTTAGGACTTTCACTTTCTTGTCCGTGACGTACCTTTCACCAGTTGTCGAGTTGTGATTTGTTGACTCCCAAACATTTGCTCCCAATGTTTGTCATATGTTCCAGTCACCATTGGCACTGTTGATTTGTTTGCCAGCTTGAGTTAACCATCAATCATGTAGTGTTTAATCATGGTGACAGCACTTACTTCTTGTGGTGAAACTGAAAAGTTGTCTTGATTCTGTTTCTTCTGGCAGTAGCATCTAAAGTGGTAGTCAGTCTTTTCTTATTTCTTGCTGGCACCATCTTTGTAGTTAACTTCAGCAGATTTATGTTGAGATTTTTGCAATTGCTTGTTGGTGACAAACTCGCACTCACTTGCAATGTGCCCCATTTTATAACAAGCATAGCATCTCTTCTCCCTATTGTCTGTTGACCCCTTGTCATATTTGGTGGCATCCTGCTTCTGGTCAGTCACGCCTGGTTCCAACTTTAACTAGTTATTCTTGGACGTGTCAGTTATACTCCCTCCATGTGCTTCCATATACTGTTCTGCTAGTTTGATCATCTCGTCCACGTCTTTTGCTGCTCTCTCTCTCTTTTAGGAACAATGGCATGTCAGTAGAGTATAAGATAATGAACTGTTCACACATCAGTAGATCTGCAAGTCCTTCAAAGCTGTCTTCACACTTGACCATGTCATTCCACCTTATGAAGTATTGCCATAGACATGCCACAAACTGAAATACAGTTTCTCCAGTATTAGGTTTGACATCCCTGAGCTTCTGACGAAAACCTTCCTTGGTAAGTTCATCACACTTTAGCAAGGCCTCTCTTTTTAACTTGCCATAATGCATGGCGTCTTTTGACATCATATCAGCACACACTTGTAGCCCTTTTTCTATGAGAAAGAGGCTGAGACAGACTGCCCAGTCACCTGTATCCCAGTTCTGACTTTGGGTGAATCTTTCTTTCTTATACAGGAAATCATCCATGGTGTCTTTTTGTTCATCAAATTTAAGGAACTTGGATTGACTGGCCTTGACCTCGTTGTCATTCTTTGGTCCTTCATCTTTCTGTTGAGTGAGTCTGGCAATCTCAAGTTGTGTTCTTATTCTCTCTATTTCCAGTCTCTCATCTCTCTCCTTTTCTTCTTTCTTTCTTTGTGCTCTTATTCTCTGTATTCCCAGGCTTTCTTCTCTTTCTCTCTCTCCTTTTCTTCTTTCTCTCTTTGCTCATATTTTCTCTATTTCCAGGCATTCCTTTTCTCTTTTCTCTCTTTCCTCCTCTGTTCACTGTTGATGCTCTTATCTCTCTAGGTCTTGTTGTTTAACAAACTCTCATAGATCACTATCTTTGAGCCAAAGTCATTCACCCCTCTCTACCCACTTATCAAAATCAGTCAACTTGATTATATAGTGTGCTTGTGAGCTGTACAATATTTTTGCCACCACTACAGCTGTGTGTATATAGGCCTAGTTTGCCTATTGTTGTTTACATCTACCACCATTTACCACTGTATAATTCTGGCTGGCTTGCCAAAAGCCAGGTTTCAGGTATGGATGGGCAGGATTCTTTACATTGGGCGATAAATAACAACAATAAACAAACAGCACACAATCCACTTGTTTTAAAATAATATATTCAAACAAGAGAAATGTATACAAAAATGTTCATTACTCTGTTGGTTATCACAGTTGTATCCAGAGTTTTAAAGAATTGTCTCGTTTTGGTGAAAGTCCATACAGGTTGGTTCATTTACCTTAGAACACAATCTGACAAGACAAATTATTCTTTCTGCTCTGTTATTACAATACAATCAATGATTAGTTCACTTTGAAATTCGCCACTTTATGCTCTTTATGGCTAAATTTACAATCACACAATCTTGATCTATCTATCTCTAAGTCTAACTAGCTTTGTCTAATTTACTTCAACTATATTGTGTACGTATGCATATTTATAGACTGACAGAGGCCTAGAATGTTCCACATACTATGTGATATTATGATGCAATAATACTCAATTGAAACAATGAGAAAAACTTAGAAATTCAAGCCGTCTCCAGCCATTATTAGTCTCAAAGTGGGTTCCTCGTCATCGAATTCGAAAATGAAAAAGATATAACTTTGTGCGAGAAGTACCATGGGCTACATGCAGGCCAAAAAATAAACTCAATATAGCAGTTTTTGACAAACAGGACGATCAATTGATCTCAAATTGAAAAGGCTGGATTTTGTTTGTTAATGTGTGATCAAGAGGGCAATTACTTATGTTACTTACAAGTGAGGGCTTCTCCTAATTATTCTATCCATAATCAATTATGTGTTAAAACGATTTAAAAACTTCATGAAGCTTTCTTTTGTGCTCTTTTCCCCCCTCTCTCTTTCTTCTGCACATACATACCTACTCTATAACTCCCCTTAACTGGAAAAGCCTGGTGCACGTACACTCTCCCAACTAAATAGGCTTGCTTCAGCCATATCTTTTGCCTCGCTTGTGTGTACTCACAAGAATCAGCTATAAGATGACTTTACAAAAACATTTGGTATTGGTAAATTTTCATTTATGATGTGTTGTAACGGGAAAATAATAAATCAATTCTTCATTAAATGGAATGATAATATAGTCAAAATACACTGCAAATAACACTTGACCACATTGCAAAGCACATGCAAGAAGCAGGAGCAGTGTACCAGTTTTGCTTTGATTAAAATAGCTTTACTGATTACTCTTTTTTCCCCACGTTGTTATTGTTCTATATTTTAATCAAAATATTTAGTTAGGTAAGGAAATAATTTTGATTTTCTTGCAAAAAATAAATAAAAAATCATGATTATATGGTTGATTTAATCAAAACAACTCTGCATATTTAAAGCCACTTTCATCTGAGCAGCTCTGGGTACTTTGCAAGTTAATGATAAGTGCTTTACATATAAAATGACAGAAAATGCAAAAGTGTGCTATGCAAGTTAAATACAGAAGTAGTTAAAACTATAAACACATGCTACTATATGTTAAATATTTTAGTAACATTATCCACTTATAAAAATACTCATCTGCCTTTGTAAATCACATATAAAATAAATTGAGAGAAGCTGAATTCTGTATGCAGTCCATTCGGAAGTATAGTAACACTATCTACTTATAGAAATTCTACCCGCCTTTGTAAACCATACCTTGTTACGTTTAGTTTCAGTGTCATTAAGTCTGATATATTATTAACATATGTTGATTATATCTGCTTAAATCGTATTGGAGTTTTATATAAGTGAAAGAATAACCTATTTGAAAATGTGAAATATCCAACACGTTTAGATTATAATTATAGAATAAAATTATAATCTACTAAAATCACCATATGTCATTATTTTCAAACAGAAGAATGCCTAAAGATTAATTATAAAAGTAAAAATTATCAATCCAATGAAATAATGTGAAAAAGATCCATGTTAACAATGCGCCCTCTGGTGATGATTACTTAATCATATGATGTCACCTAGCAATGCACTCCTAGTGTTAATGACGTAATCATATGATTCAACAAAGCAACATGTCCCCGTCACACCACACATGCTTGCCCTTTCAGACGTAGGGGCGTTATAATGTGATGGTCAATTCCATTATTCGTTGGTAAAATAGTCCAAGAGTTGGTGGTAGGTGGTGATGACTAGCTGCTTTCCCTCTAGTCTTACACTGCTAAATTAGGGATGGCTAGCACAGATAGCCCTCGTGAAGATTTGCGCGAAATTCATAACAAACCAAACCCTAACAATGCGTCCTCTGGTGTTGATGACATAATCGTAATTAAAATGTGAATATTCAATATTATTTACATATTAATTAAAATCTTTAATTCATAAACCGTTAATTAGATACTAATAATCAATTTACATATCATTTGCATCTAATTACTTAATTATTCATTAATAAGACATGGATAATTAATTAGCATATCATTTGTATATGCATATTCAATAATATATATGTCACACATCCGCCCTTCAGAGTGCCTCCCTTACTACTTGCAACTTTCAGCAATAATATGTATTATGAAATTTCATGGCATCCTATCTTTAGTGGTTATTTGTGACCAACCACCCCTTTGCTTGCTTTGTAAAAAGACTGGTCATGTTCGTAAACACTGCTCTGAACTATTCTGTCGCCGTTTTTGTCATGTTGGAGATCAGTGTGCTGGTGATAGTTATTCTACTGTTAGTGCAATGATACAACGTACTATTTGTTTGATTGAAGAATCGGACAAGCCTGTATCATCTGCCTTTGTTGCATGATCCATTTCCTATGAGAATAATGATGTTATAGTAAACTTGAATGCTGAGAAGAACATTCCTATGTATTCATCGATTCCACAGACTTCACTGCTTGTAGAAAACGACCTAGCGATACTAATTAAACTCCTTTGCCTTCTTTGTAAAGATATGGGGAATGAATCATGTAATGATATATTACTGACTGTCTTAATATTTTGATAGTTTCCATATCTTGTCAGTTGTTAATTAAGTGCTGATCACTATTTATGTTGTTTGTTGGAACTATATATGTTTTTTATATGATAACAACTTTTCTATTACTATAAGTATTTCTGTATTTTCTAAATTATTATAAAAAATTCTCATGTGATTTTTGCTACTTGTATCTTTGGTTTTTCTTTATAATATTCTTTAGAATTTATATGTCAATATTCATTGCATGTCACTGTTCTTTCTTACATTTTCTTTTTTGCTTTGCCTGGTTATAGTTTTTAATATCACTACTGGCAGTAATTAATTAAAACGTTATATTTGTAGATATGCATTTTATAGTTTATTCATTACTCAAATAATTTACCTCTCAATTTATACATCGGATTTTATGTGTCTGAATATATTCACTTAACGGTTTATCTGTTTTTCTCCAGTATATTTGGATACATACATTTTTTGTTTGATACATTACAATGTATTTATTTATTTATTTGCTGTTACTCTTTCTTATTACATTGTATGTTGATTTTAATGAATATTAAAAGTAACAGCGGGACTGCTCGGTACTTGGAAAGATGACCATCTGGGAATACAGGGTGATAATGGCATCATTCTTTTTTTCTTTTAGCTTATTTCAATATTTTTCACTCATATTATTCATATGTTCTGATATTAGATATTAAAAAGAATAAAATCCTTAGGAATCACTAAAGTGGTGAGTTGGGGTACTATGTGACGTGAAGATTTTTAGTATATGTATCTTTAATGCAGCACTGTGTAATCGAGCTTTCAGTAGAAGATATTTTTATCAGAGCCATATGTCATGTTTTTTCCTGCAAGATATGAGCAAGCATTTCTTAGAAAGCTATTAGCACAAAACACAAGAGCATCAGTAGCTCACTCTTGCATGTCCTTGTTCTCATGCTATTCAGTTAGACATGACATGGTGTAGGTGGCCTTCCCTTTTATTCTCTTGTTCTCTTTATCAGAAGGACCGGGCTAGTTAGTGATGGATGTGATCTTGTTATCTTGCTGTGTTAGTTACAGCTTGGTTTGGCCCTTCATCATGATCTCCAACAAGAGCCAGTGACACAGTGGTAAATCTGCGGACTTTTAATGCTAGAAACCGCGTTTTGATACCCATGGTGGGCAAGCACAGATAGCCCATTGCGCTTAACTACAAAAAGCAAACAAACAGACCTATTAAAAACTGAATTGACCAATTTTCTGGCTACTCGTTTTTTAATTGAGCTTGCCAGAAGTTATTATCAGTTTGCATTGCCTGACTTTCCAGTCTTTCTCTCCCTTGCAATATAAAAGCATCTTATTTTCAGCGACTTTAGTTATATAGTGGTCTATTTCATAGTTCATAAGACTATGGATACAGACCTTAGTCTATTACTGGCTGAAAAGGAAACTTTGAGGATAAGTATCCGATATTCACAGAAATTTAAAATATCCATACTGTTTCAGAATACGCCAACAGAATCAATTTGGAGTCCAAGGAACCATCACTGGTGACACATCCAGTTTAAAATTATGGATTACATTATACAGCTCAGTCTATCTACTACCTACTTGTTCAGCCAACAGCATTACCATTTGTAGTCCCTTTTCTGATTGAAGGGGAAGAAATCTGCCAATAACATTTCATGAAGTGCTCCAATGAGAGTTGCAAGAAAACTTAACCCACCTCTTGAGAGACCACTACACTCCCAGGCCAAATAATGCTTTGTCTGCATTCAAATTCAAGTCTTAGAGGAAATCTTGGGAATGGTCTTCCATCGGATTAACTAACATCATATTTTGGACAGAAGAGCATCAACATCTGCTCCAGCATCCTCGACCTTTACATTATCAATAATAGCACCAACATAAGTTACAGATCCATGTATACTCCAACAGATCACCAAGCTTAACTATCACTGCCAGAGCCAGGTGGAAAAAATTGTTCCAGGGCAAAAAAGACAAATTTGGGGCCTGGGTCTGAGAGTTTTGGCACGTTCAGGAAGAGTTGGCCAATTATATAATACGCAAAATTACATTAATTAGTAAACATACTTCAGCAGCCTTGGAAAGACTGATGCTAGATGAGTAACACTTAGCTTTCAATCAGTCTCCTTCATGATATATTTTGCTTAAAAGATTTGAGTTTGTAAAGCTTACCATGATTTGTTATATGCCATCTTTAACTTTGAGAAAAGAAAAACTGGTTTTATTATTATAGTATCTGTATGTTTATTGATATAAAAATGTTTCAATTTTCATCTATATTAAGGATGTTTCACCATGTAATGGTGTTTCACATAAAATAATATATAAAAATATTTTGCGTCTAGCATCTCATATGCCCAACTGCAAGATAAAATAAGCCAGATGAAAATGTGTTCCTTTTAACAGTATGTACTACTTACTTTTGCTATTACGATAAACAGATCAATCCTTACTTCGGATAATAAGAGTATTTATATTTGTAATAAATTCAGGATCCTCTAGAAAACCAAGACTAATAACAAAATACCAACAAGAGATCTAACGTATGAGTGAGAAGTATCTTTTCTTAACATGATTCCCTCATATTGCCCATATCAAACTACACGATAAAACGATTGAAATATGAAAACTCATTCAAAAATGAAATAAGAAAATTCTGACTAGCATCTCGGGAAATAGTGAATTATAAACTAGAAATGTACCCAAATAATCGTCAGTAACACAATCAAAATCAGTGTAAGAAGCTGAAACGGCACTTAAAATATAAGAAAAAAAATCAGTTACAAACTTCAGATGCAGCATCAATATTAAACAAAGTAACAACTAACATTACCTTTTCTATTACATAACTTTCCAAACATCTTTAATCAAAAACTACACTCTGTTTACTCTTCTGAAAAATATTTACAAACAGCTTACACATACAATAACGGGAAATAATAGGATAAAAAAATCAATAAAGAAATGTTTCTTGTAAACATATAACACCAAAAGTAAGAGTAAAATAAACAAATATTTACAAAGTTTATAAATATGACGCAAACCATTACAGTAAAGAATTTGTAATTGTAAAAGTGAATGATTACATGAAAAGTACTAACTGAACATTACAATAATCATAAGTTATTCAGGAGGCTGTTTAGACTTAAAATATATGCTAGAAAAGCATTCATGTTCCTCCACTTTTAGGGTCACTAGAATTAACACACATAGAATGAACCCGAACATGTTTCAATTTCCGATTATATCCAGCAGCAGTAGCAGTACTCTTATCAATTGTTGAAATTCGGTATAACATTAACAAGAATTACCTGGAATCAACTCTTGGATCCCCTGACACCAAAATGTGTAGCTATGGTCTTAACAAAAAAACAACAACAACCAACCAGCACATTTGTTGCACTATAATACATTAAAAAATAAATTAGCAACAAAATATCATAAAAAAGTACAGATACCAGTGGGATGTTTGCCTACACGAACCAAATTAATATTAGCTGTTACTGAATGATGCCAAATTAAACATTTCATCCAATTTCATGGTATTACTACAAAACCCCAAAAATGATCACCAACAGAAGACTGTATGTGAAATTTTAGTATAATAGTAATGAATTTAACTAACAAAACATCAATATCCTTCACTATTTTTCAAAAATAAATAAATTCTATGGGAAGAGCCAGACAACGGTAATCATGAAAGATTAAAAACATTCCAATCCTCAGGGATAGCAGAATAAATAATATGGAAATGGGAAAATATAAATTTTCGACCAAGTGAAACAATGGATTCCATGCACAGATCAAAAATAGCCTCAACAAAAACGGTGAGCAACTTTGTATAATAAATCCCTAACTTAAATAATCCAGCGTCCACAAATTCTTTGAAACAAAGAATGCAACCGCTAACATCACTCAAAACAGGATGACGAAATAAGAACTGATTAGAAATCTTCAGAGAATCAGAATATGTGACTAGTACTAACCCACCAGTATAAATCTCTGAACCCTCTCAAAATTTCTTGAATAAAGGGATAATTAAAACAGACAGTCCTAGGCACATATTTGCTCTCTCAAACCTTGAAACCCACTCCCAAAACTGCATATGTACCAATAATATACTTTAATGAAGAATACAAAATATTATGATAAACACTTGTAACATATTTCTACAATAATTTTACTCGAAAGGCATATTTAGACAGTCGTTGCTCACATGAATTAATACTCATTCTTCATGTTTTGAAATAAGACTTCATATCAAACCTTATGAACACTTCCATCTCAAATAAAATTTAACCAATCAGACATTGATAACACCTGAATGAGATACCAATTCATATTCGCAACTAGTGAATTAGCTATAAATGATTTATTATTTAAAGGCAAATCCCTATATCTCAAAAAAATTAAAATATGTGTTATTTTAGCTCCCACTTCAGTCCAGTTAGACTGATTCCCAATAATATATATTCCCAAAACGTTTATACTAATATTTAGAATTATGAAGCCCAGGGGCGTGTCCACTAAATTGGCTTGGTGATAGCAGACTCCCATTGGAGAACTCAGCTCTCAGCAGCTCCTATATGAAACATAGTTTTTAAATATTTTAAAATACTTTACACTGTGACTTCCACTAACAGGAAGGCATCGTGTGTTTTTTTCTGCTCCTCAAACTTTGCTCCTTATTCTCCTCCCAAAATTTTAGAAATGTCACTGCTAAAGCTTTCAATAACAGTATCAACATTCCCAACTCAGCTATCCACCCACAAACCTCTGCTCTTGTTATAGTTTAGCCCACCACCAGAAGTCTTACCGTAAACCTCACAAATTGTCCTTTGTGATTATGAAGATGCTGTAGTACTATAAGCCCAGGTTGTATCACTTATATATTGATAAATAACACCACATAATGATAATACTGTACATCTCTGAATAGTTGACAATTAACAATCATGTTTCTGAAAAGGTTCCTTCCACAAAAATAACATATAAGAGAGCCTACAAGTGACACTCTTGATGGATTCATTTGTATATAGGAAAAAAAAATCAGTAAAAAAGCATTTAATTTCGCCAAACTAACAACATCACAATATAGAAAAAACAAGCCATCTCTAAAAATTAGCGAAAAAAACCAATCCGTCGAAACAAAGAGAATATATATTCATGCTCAATCCTATCAAAAGCTTTCAGTTGATCTAACTTAAGTAATACTCAACTCAAATTATTACATATCAAAAAATTCATCATTAATTTGTATAATGTTGGTATCTCCACAACATCTTGACCTGGAATACAACCTGTCTGACCTATTAAAACAACAGACCCAACTACCTGAGAAAGACAAATTACCAAAACTCTTGCTGAACTTTTATGAGTACGTAATAAAGTTATACGGTGGTCATGTGAAACTATATGCCAATCACCAGGCATAGTGATCCATTGCACAATACTATTGAATAAGCCCCTCCCCCATCATGAAACATTTGAATGATAATACCGATAATATCATAAATAAGAATGGAGCAAATATAATAGAAAAAGTAATGTGTGAAAACATCCAAATCCTGTGATAAAATTTCAGCTGTCATTGACAAGGTTATTCAAAACCTCTACCTCCTCACACATATTATGATCGTCACTATTATGAAATCTATTTACAAACAATAGGACATATTACAAAGAAGAATCATTCATCCCTTCTGTACTATAAAAATATGAAAAATTTTCATAAAGAATATCTCCTAACTCCTTATTACTATGAACCAAAGAACTGTTACTTGTGAACAAATTCTTAACCTCAATTCTCCATTGACAATGAAACTCAGAGTATAAAAATATTTAGTTAATCATTCTTCTTGTTCCACCTATTTAATATGGAAGATAAAATAATTCCTTCAATATGCACTAAATGAAAATACTCAAACTCCAATTCCAGGTCATGTCACTTTTGCTTTGATCAAAAATGGAATGCTAACAACTTAATCTCCCTAGCTATAGCTCTACTGATGTACCGTGTTCTATCGTTGGGTGAGTTATTTTCAAAAATTATTTTGTAAAATATTGCCAAGCCCAGTCCAAGCATCAATCATGAATTAATCTATTTCTTTAGTAACGTGTGTTACAACCATGTTCACTTGTAAGCCTATTTTTATAAATAAATTTTTCAACATAGAACTCTGCAGCTACATGTTGATCTATTAGGTCGTCAAGAAATTAATGTCGCGTTTTGGAACACTTTC
>NW_013670346.1:67331-68449 GCF_000517525.1 Limulus polyphemus
TTTCATTAACCCCCCCCTATACCATTAACCACCCCATCACGCATAATAGTTAAACGAACCTCCTAAACGTGACGTTAGTATAGCCTGTATAATGTGTAGAGTTTAGTATACTCTAATCCCTTATAGTGATAGCACACGACGAGACACACATTTGAATACAAAAAGGAAAACAACGCCTCTGTAGCCACAAAGAATATAAAAGAAGTTCATGGAAATGTTTTGAACGATCGTAAGTGTCAACGATGGTTCAGAAAATTTCGTTCAGGTGACTTTAGCCTTAAAAATTGTGATGACAGGGGTCGACATGTTGAAATTGATGTTGATGCTGTGAAGACGCTTGTTGAGTCTAACCCAAGTCAACACATTCGTGAAATGGCTCTGAAATTGCATGTCTCTCATGAAACAATACTTAAACAGTACAATACTCGTCAGGAATGTGGGAAAAACTTCATAAAGAAGGTGCTTGGGTGCTTCACGAACTCTCCGGTGATCATCGTTTCCAACGTGTGAACGTTGCTTCAACTCTTCTGGCGCGTAATGCATGTGAACCATTTTTGGACAAAATTGTCACCAGTGAAGAAAAATGGATTCTCTATGCGAATATTAAACGCCAAAAACAATGGCTCAGTCCTAGACAAAAACCACTTCCGACCCCAAAACCTGGACTCCATCAGCAGAAAGTGATGCTTTGCATTTGGCGGGACATCAAAGGAATAATTCATTTCGAATTCCACAATCCACAGCAGAGATCTATAGCTACAAACTGGAACTTTTAAATCAAGTCCTTCATCAGAAACGCCCTTCACTCGTCAATCCGAAAGGTGTTGTTCTTCTTCTTCACGACAATGTACGTCCACATGTGGCATGTTTGATGCAACATAAGATTATGGAGTTGGGTTGGGTTTGGAAGTTTTCCCCCACCCACCATATTCTCCAGATATGGCACCATCATATTACCATCTTTTTTTGTTCGCTGAAACACCATCTTTATGGAAAAAGTATGCAAATGTGGAAGGTGTTAAAGAGGACATCAACATGTTTTTTGCTTCAAAGCCAAGTGATTTCTTTAATTGGGGCATTAACAACCTGGTTGTAAGATGGAAAAGCATCAGCGATAA
>NW_013670346.1:68500-78877 GCF_000517525.1 Limulus polyphemus
CAATGGAGACTATTTCATTTAATAAATGTTTTGTTTTGATATATAAGTTGTTCGAGTTTTTTCATCTAAAAAAGCAACATTAATTTCTTGACGACTTAAAAATTTCAGATAAACCATTTCATATAAACTGCGAGATATATGCCTAATTTGTGAAATTTCCTTCCTAAGCTAATTAACCGAAAAATGCTAATTCGCTGAGTAACTAAATACAGAACAGATACAATAACTCTCTTTTTCTAACAATAAATATCTTTTCTCACACTGAACTATCTAACTTGCACTGAATAAACTGACTCATCACTGGTTACTCACATTTATATCCTTATTTCTAGATATTCCACGAATCTTCTCAATTCTTAATTTCATGAACTTTGATATCCTACGTTCATGTGCTCTCTAGCAAACATTGTAAGTATAGCTTACAACCCTTCCCTTTCCTGGATTGGGAAATCCCTTGAACAATCCTAATGCACAAATGAGATAATACACTAAACTGTTCATTCACTATATCTTTCTTGGGGACTTCATCCTCTGATGGTTATGGTATACAGACGAGATGGCCTATTGTTTCTTGTGATAACTTGCTGTCCTGTCACTGAGGGAGTTATCTCTTGATGCAGCAAATCCACTGATTTCTATGTCCTTGGTGATCATCTAGAAGGGGCCTCAACTCTAGGCTCTCCTCTGAAATTGCACAGTTGACCATTCTCTCACCAATTTACTTCTAAAAATAATCATGGTGGGTTACTTTTGGGTTGAACAACCTGTCCTTCTGAAATCTGTAAGCCACATCACTGATTCTATTGAACACAACATGTGGTCTTTCCTAACACCTGCTTAACTTTGGAGTTCGTCCTTTCTTGTTATGGGGATTGTACAGCCATACTATATCATCTCAGTGGGATAAAGTCTTATAAGCATTTACATCATAGTGACTTTTCATTGTACTCGCTGATTTAAGTCTTTCCAAGTAAAATCATGTATGATATATGCGAGTTCCTTTGGTTCTCTCATAATTTGTGTAAGACTCTCATGAGTGATTATCCTTTGAATGTGAGTAGAGAAGGCCCAATATTACTTTTAAGTTCTTTTCCAAACATCAGTGATAATGATGTGTTGCCTGTAGTTTTATGTACTGCTATTAATAACTCACAAGTAACAGTAAAAGATCTTGATCCCACTGTTTTTGATATTCATCCACATTAATGGATAATTGGTTTAAACATATAACACCATGCCATCAGAAAATGAATAAAGAGTTGTTCAACTGTTCTTTTTGATTCCAATGATCTGACACACTGCCACAGACAAAGGTGATTCAAAGTTTCATCCGTCATCGATGTGGAGTTCCACAGACACCCCACATCTTGAAATGATTTCCTTACTGAATTTTCGTAATAGGGTTTCTGCTTGCTCTTTAATAAGAGAAGGTATTTCTACCATTTCTCTAAGTAGTCCATCACGACCATGATGCATTTATTTCGACTGTTACTTTGTGGCAGAGGACCAAGCATGACAGCAGCAGTTATTATGCTGCTTCAACATAATACTGTTTCTTTCATTTGACTCACTCACAACATGTTTTACATCCATTTCTACATATCCCTGGCACCCAATCGAATAGAAGCATTCTCTCCATATCAACACCTAAGTGTTCAGCAGTTGGTATGTTGTGGAGATGACAGAGTGCTGAAGAATGTATAGACTGTTGAAATACCAACAGTTGTCATTGTTTCTGTTCACTAGTATCTTCCCATTTCCGACATAACAAGCCCTCTTGTATTGATAATTAATCCCACAATACCCAGTAAATTTTTGTCTTCAAGCTGTATGGAGTGACTGTTTTACTACACTGTCTTTAATACACTAAATAACTGAGCATCTTCTAGTTGACTGTTGGGCCATATCAGTTGATCATCATCACTTTTGGAATTTTCAGTATGGACTGTACTCTGTTGTAATTTAGGTTGGTCATCTTTACCATCACCTGTTTCTCTCATTTAAAAGTATATACATTCTTCATTAAGACTTAGAAATAACATGTCATCATATCTATTATCCTTTGCAGGGCATTGCATGATGTCAACGTTACACTCCTGAAGTTTCTATCTGGCCTTCTAGATTGGAATAATTCCTCAACCACTTTAATGTTGCATGTCCTGCCTGGAGTTTAAATAAACTTTTATCCTTATAGAGAACGATGGAGACAAGTTAATGCTCAAACAACACTTAATAGCTCTTTCTGAGTAGTATAATACCTCCTTTATGCAGCATTCACTGCTTTGCCATGGAAGGCAATAATATGTTCCTTTCTATGTTGTACTTGTGATAACACTGTTCTCACTGCAAATCACTGACATCTGTATCTAAAATGAATGTATCTTCAAGAGCTGGTTATACTAATACAAAGTAGTGGCCAATTCTTTCTTCTGGTTGTTGAATACCTTTCACAATCATCAGTAAAAAATATTGTGTATTTAAGTAATTTGTGTTGAAGACAGACTATGACAAAGAATGATTTTACAAAATAACAATAGTATAAGCACATTACAAAAAACAAAATATTCTTACCACATGTAACTTACTTGGTGTTGGCCAATTCTGAACAAATTCAGTATTAGATGGATCTGTAGACTTTTTTCTCTGCTGACTATATGTTCTACGGAATTCACCTGTTGAAAGAATATTTCACAATTCTTGGAAATCTTCTTAAGGTTATCCTTCTTCAACTGATCTACAACATTCCTAAGCCCATCATAAGCACTATCAAAGATTTTCTCAAGTGTGATTATGTTACAAGCTAGTTGTTGAAATGTAGCATGTGCATTACATAATCCAAATGGTAACATAACAAACTTCCACAATCTATTTCTGCAGTAAAGGTTGTTTTTCCTCTACTTACTTTGTAAACTTGCACTTGCCGATATCCACTTTTCATATCCAATCTTCAAAACCTTTTTGATCCAAATAAAGCCTCCAAAGTATAGTCAATCTTTGGATATTTGCAAACAACTTTTTGGACATTACTCACCTTCTGGTAGTCCTTGCAGAACCTTGTGGATCTATCATTCTTCTTTGCAAGTACAAAAGCTGACTCCCAAGGACTAGTACTTGATTCTATCGTTTAGTGTTCCTTTATGGATTTTATCTCCTTTAAAGCCTCAGCCTCTTTTCTAGGTAACTGATATATTAGAAATCATCTCCAGTATCATTCTTATGAGCTGTTTTATTTGTTTGTCCTTTGTCATGAGGTTCACTGAAGACGGTATCATAATATTACATAAGAAAGTCAAGTAATCTATAGCAATGCTCAGTTGTAAGACCTCTACAGCTCCAGTCATACACCTCTTGTAAGTGAGGTTGTAAGTTTTCTTTCTGAGAGGATTTGACATCAGATTTCCTACAACTTACCTCAAAGGTATTCTTTGATGTGGAAGTATTACCTATATAGCTTCAAAACCTTCAATATGCCATACAGACTTGGCCTGAACTTTATGGTCCATTGCGTTCATGGCCCTAATGATAACATCTTTACACTTCTGATCTAAAATAGTTCTTAAAACCATTGATCCCCCAGGACACGCTAGAGCATTCAATCCTACTATGGCCCAGTCAGTAGATGTGAATTTATTTCTAATAAGGCCTGGTACGAGTATTTCACTTCTTGGTAGTGGAATAATTGCCCTCCTCCTTATCATTGGAAGTTCAACCTCTAGTGCAGTAACAGTCATGCAGTGCAAATGGATATCCTGTAATAGGTTGTAAAACTATTTGAAAGTAGTGTAACCTCACATTCATGTCTCTGCATGAAGTAAATTCCCACTATGCAATCTTCCTGAATGTCACACTTATCCACAAATCATGAGATGTAGAGAATCTTCCTGAAGTAAAGATAAATTCCAACTTTCCTCTTACTCGAACTTTATGCTTATTTGCTGTTTTAATCAATCCATCTTCTTTCATCATTGTTAAAGGCAACAATTTTCCGCATTTCATTACCAAATTGAGTCAAACTGTTATAGCTACAGAACAATGTTTATCAAACTACTGCAAAGCTTCTCATTAAAATCATGGACTGGTTTCTTAAATAATTAGCCTCGTACTTCATTTGGGGAAAGTGGGATATTTTCAACTGAACTTCGACCCATAAATCTAGCTAATTCTTGCTTCTCAATATCTGGTTAACCTTTTGTTGTTCCTTTGATCTGGTTATACTTAAAGACTCATGCTTACGTTGTTGTGTCCTTGGTAGATTACTCAGTCTCTGCTATAATGAATAGTTTCCTACATTTATAACAGTTCCCTTTTTAGAGATATTTTGGTAAAAGTTTATATTCTCCACAGACTTTTGTCTGCAATTCAATATACCTTTTCAAATTACATTTGAAATACCTATTGTTGTGTGGTTTATTTCCATCATTCTATGTAATTAGTTGTCCGACAAATCCTTTCCATTCTGTTAGCTATCATAAGGTGGAATTACTACTACTTGAACTGATTATCAATTAACTTCCAGATGACGCCTTTAGTTTTTTGTTTGTTTTAAATGTGTAATATTAATAGATTCGAGTTCCTTCACCAACTGGAGATCTTCATTTAAAGATTTACTTTTCCTTTACTTCAGTATAATTCTCATATCTTCGTCTGTTCTGACATCTATAAATTAATCACGTGCCAACGTCATTTCACAATATTTGTCTATATAACATAGTTAGACCTTTCCAACTCTTCTGAAAGTTTAGCTAAAGTTTCTTCTTTTTTGTTGTACTCTGTTCCAGAACTTTGCTCTAGATTCTTCCTTAAGGTATGTCACCCCAAACCTTTGAATGAGGCAGCTATCAATGTTTGATAGTTGTTAAGGAATGTTGCTTAATGTCATTAAGTCTGCACTTTTAAAGGAACAATAAGATGAATAGCCTGTTGTTCACTATTAAATCTGTTCACTTTCAAATATATTTAGAACTGAGTCTCATACGCCTCCTATGATACCTTTCCATCATAGCCCATTGGTTTCTTAATTGGGCAATATTGTTGCATAGGCCAGCTAAATTGTAAGTGAATTTGATAGTTAAATGACTGGATTGGTCCAGAAAGGTCCTGCAGCAACAGATGATACAGCAGTAGTAGTAATAGGTGTATGTCATATAGGTTCTCCTGTTCCAGAAAGAGGTGTAGCTAGTTTAATCTTTGAATTTATCAATTAATTTTCCAGATATTTTTTATGCTGTCATTGATGCCCTTTTCTACCCCACTAACGTTAATTTCTACATTAATGATATCTTTTTGTGCTTCTTTGATTTTGTCATTGCAGTCTTTCTACTTTTCCAATCAGGCCCACTGACAGAAGAGGGTGGAAAGGCAAAGGTAGCAACTGTTCAGGGACCAAGCAAGGTTTGTAACAAAATATAATTATCTGCTTCCTACTGTTATTAATATAATAAAAATAATGTAATAACAGCTAGTATTCCTGTTCTAGGGGACCATGGATTGTTTTGCCCTGGGGCCCAGAAATGCTCTCAATGAAGCTGTTTTAAATTTTGTCATTAGGCACTTTTGTAGTTTTTCAGTTCCACTGTTTAATTCCAATAGCTTTGGTGATCTTGTCATAAATTTAATTGATTTTTTATCTTATTTTTTCATTAAATATTTTGTCTTTTTCGTTCAAATCCTCTTTTAAAGTCCTATCTCTCTCTTTTTTCAATTTTGTCTATTTCTTCTTGTCTTTCTTTTAATTGTTTCATCGTCTCTAGCAAAGTTTCGATCTCACTTAATCAAAGTTCTCTTTTATTTTCACCAAACATGTTGCAACATGTTCTATCATTGAGTGGTTCGTTTTGGATTATTTTGTAAACATGCTGCGAAGTCCAGTCCACGTAACAATAATGACTTAATTTATTTGTTCAGTAACACTTGTTGCATCCATGTTGACTCACAGGTCTAGTTTCATAAATATACCTTTCAACGTAAACTGTTTCAATATAAACTGCGAGACGTTTATGTAACTTAAAGTTTTCGTGCAAAGCTAATTGATTGATAAATAATGCTACTCACCAAGTTATTGAATAGCTGTATAGACGCTATAACTCACTTCTAACATGAAATAACGATTCTGAAACTAAACTAACTGACTCACTCATATCTTTATAGTAATCTTGTTTCTACTTATTACACAATCTTTCGAAAATCTTCATTTTCACGAACTTTCTAAATCCTAATGTTGTGGGTCCTCTAGCAAATATTTAAATTAAAACATTGAAAATGTAGTTTGCTACAATACTTATGACAAGTAAACCTGTACTGCAAACCATATACAGAGCGATTAACATTCTGAAAAGAAAAATTATTAACAAGCTAAGAAACATTCTGATGAATAAAATCTTTAGTAAAATAATGGGAAAATTTGTTTAACGAAACATATTGAATACAATTAAAATTATCAACAAGTATGATATTAATATCCATGGGAAGTAATGTTTTAATGTGATGAAAAAATCGCTATTGTTCTTAAATATTAGTAGGAACATGTACATTAAACAAAAAAATATAATCATTAATACAGCATTTTATATCGATAATTATCCCACTATAATGAGAAAAATAAAGATATGTGCATTGAGACATAGAATTTTCTACAAAAATGGACACGCTGATTAACACCATAAGGAAAGCCAGACCACATTCGTAGTGGTATAAAAACATAATCATCAATAAAGAATGTCTTGTACATATATAACCGAATATATCATCGTAAAATAATTTAAAAATTTATGCAATTTAGTTAACACATCTCAAACCATTACAATCGAAAACTTCAAACTTGAACAAAATAATCAAATAGTAATGTTCCCAGACAGTAAAATTCAGTACCCACTGACTTATTCTAATATTTATCAATAGTCTGACAGCTGTTTCCTACTTTCGTTATCCACTGAAGTATCAAGTTGGTCCACTAATACATACTTCCAATGTCGAGTTACACAAAATCCCACCATTGTTGCAACATCTTTCCCATTTGGCATTAAAGAATTCAAAGAAGGAAAGTCCTTAATATGGACCATTGTTACATACTTCCAATGTCGAGTTACACAAAATCCCACCATTGTTGCAACATCTTTCCCACTTGGCATTAAAGAATTCAAAGAAGGAAAGTCCTTAATATGGACCATTGTTAAACTATTAGAATGTTCACGAGCTCCTCTAAAAAGGAGAGTAGGGACAGACCTTCACTTATTATGTTCTGCATTGTCCCTATGGCTATCTACTATAACCAATCCGGAGATTCATACTGTTTAGTCTCAAAAGAGTTTCCCCAAAAGGCTCAACGGCAAGTATCAAATATCCAAATAAACTCGTTGAGCTCTTTTACAAGCTAAAATAGCTCTTAATCTCACATTCAGATTTCAACATTTTATAAAGTAAAACCTCATTTTATATGTATTCACTCCATAGAAGAACAGTAGTGGTGCACTGAAACCAGCTTTATTAGCATGGTTGATGAGATATACTTATCAGTTCTACTTGTAGAGCTATGCTGAGACACTTATTAAACAAATGTAAATCACCATTTATAGCTAAGCCTGAATCTACAATCTCAGTATCTTCAGGAAGTATAAAAGTTACTTCATAGCCACCAGGGAAGACTGTAACAGCTTTCACTTTGTCATCATTTGTGTGTATTCCCTCAGAGGAGTTTAAATCTAAAATGTGATCCTTCCAATTGGCAAAATTTACTTTTAGAAATCTTTTACAGTAAGATTACATGTACATAGCTTGTAGAAAAAAACAATGCAAGGTTTTTCAAGTGTTGTTCAGATATGTATGAAAACATTACAATATCATTACCATAAGCCTTGGAACATTCTGCTGCTCCTGTTAAAGCCTTATCCAAAAGTCTTTGGAAGGTAGCAGTTGCATTTTTAAGACCAAAAGTCATCACTTTAAATTCATAAAATCCATTATGAAGGTAGTTTTATGTCGACCCTCCATCTTAACAGGTATTTGCCAATATCCACTGGATAAGTCTAATATACTGATATCGGTTGCTCTTGACAAATCATTCAAAATATCACTTATATGAGGCAGTGGATAGCGGTCAGATTCTGAGACTTGATTTAACTTCCTGTAGTCAACACAGAATCTAAAACCATTAGTCTTCTTGACAATAACTACAAGAGAAGCCCGAGAAGAAATGGAAGGGTTCAATTAACCCATCATGAAGCAATTCATCCACTTGATCATGTAACAATTGTAATTTAGTGGGAGAATAACGATAAGGTTTACTAAACACTGGCTTTTCTGTCGTGGTTACAATACTATGTTGAGACAAGACTGAGCAGTCATGTTTATTGTTGAAATATCGGCATGTTTCAACACAACTTGCTTTAATTGTTCAGTCTTTACTCTTTAAATGTAAACACTAATTCTTCAGTTAGTATTTTTTTTCAGTCTCGAAGTCATGCATAAGAGATAGCACATTTATTTAATTAAAGAATATTTGTGAAGTTAAGGTTACTTCGTTTTGCTGAATGAAGTCTAATCCAATAAAACAAAATACAGCCAAATGTTTGACGACAACAAAACATTAGTACACAATGCTATTTGTTACAAATAGTTTTGTTTCAACATATACTAATGGTTGACAGTTCGTCATTCCCTCTGCAAGACACATGTTACCTTTACTCCAAGATTTTAGTTGAAGTGTTGGATTATTTCTCTTGATTTGTTGCCATATATTTTCATTTAGTACTGAATAATCCGAACCCAGTATCTATACAACCTACTACTTTCACACCATTAATTTTTAGGGTTAGGTGTGGCAGATCCATTTTAGTTGTTGTTAAATAGTTAATGGAGGGTTTTATTTTAACAGGACTCAAAACCTACTTCTTTGATCAATTCTTTCGTTTCCAGACGGCCATCCTTAGTATCTTTGTTCTCTGTTTACATATTTTCTTTTCTTGGGACAATCCATAGACAAGTGTCCTATGCGATTACGAGTATAGCATCGCACAAGTTTAATACGATGCTCAGTTTTAATCACTTCATTATTAAAAAATTCTCGTGTATTGTTGCGGCGACGCTCGTATTGTTTATTAAATTTAAGCATATAAGAATAGATATAACAAAGTGGCATTCTAAGTATTCTCGTACAGAAACATGCAATTGTAAGCGATATTATACGCCTCACAATTTCTCGTTCTGTAGCTTCTAGCTTCAGGGCTCCATAATTTATAAATTACCAGGTTTTCCAAATAAACGTCTCAACTGACTCTGGCTCCCTGCATTAGTGTGGTACTTCCCGCTATACATAAAAAAAAAGAGAGAAAAAAAAGAGTTCCTCACACAATTTGATATTATCTAAACACTGCTTGGTACAAATTAGTCAATGTTTTTTTAAATTATCCCCAGTATTGAAAGCCATTTCTCATCCGAAAGGTTTTGACCATTCTAGTGGCTCTCCCCTCAAACAAGAAGCCGAATATAAAATTGTCTTTCTAAACTTTTAAGAAACTCCAAGATATTAAAATCCGAGTTACCGTCGAACTCCAACAGGCAGGGGTGGGGGGTTGACTACGGTGACGTAAATAGATGAATTTTCCGCAGATCTGTAGGAAGAATGGACTCGGCCTTTGTGGTTGAGGGGAGGGAGACTTGGATTTTCTCGCTAGGTAAGCATTTCCACCTGTTTTGTCGATAGTGACACAGGCTGCTTCAAGCTTGCCACAGACTTCCATAGTAACACAGATATTTTCAATTACTTGTTAATTTATATTTAACTGAACATAAACTATTCCCGAATTAATCACTCTATACCAAATTGAAATATATATAATCCAAAAATCACAATTCAATTTTGTGAGAAGATCCCTGTTTGGGCGCTAATATAACAGTCTAAAATGAACACACTACTACCGACCAGGATTGAGCAACAAAAAACATTTTATTCACAATAGCAACATTTAGAAATAAATTCAACAGTTAATAATAAACAAGTGCCTGGCCAGAACTTCACACAAATATTAATAAGCAATATATCATAAATATTAATAATATAAATATTATTTCAAATAATAGAATCAGGAAATAGAATCAAAGAGAAAGAAATAATTCCAAATATATATATTGCTACGCCTCCTTTCGTTAATTAATTTTCCGTATAATTTATTTCTGAAGAGAATTTAGAGATACAAGTTCTTTCATAAATAAAACTGGTTTATTCTTTCTAAATACAACTTTGCAATACACTTAATTTCCACGGTCACGCTATAACAAACGCTATAATTCACAAAGAACGTTTCACGTGCTCAACAATACGTCTCTCTCTCTCTGTCCGCAGTTCAATTACACATTGTTGCCGTCACGTCTTGACCGTCTTAT
>NW_013670347.1:0-8121 GCF_000517525.1 Limulus polyphemus
TATTTTTTTGGTTTATATTTTTAGAGACATGTTTTCACTAAAAAAATTAAAAACTCCAAAATAATGCAATTTCCATAAGTTTTGTGCTGTGGCCCAATTCAAGTTGAGTTAAATGCTTGCCTGATGAATAGGTCTAGATACCCAGCTATGATTGGCTAATCAGTTCATGTTATTCTGAAACTATTAGTGGTCTATTAGCGAAGGATGTGTTAATTGCTATATCAAGAGATTTTCAAGTTAGCGAGGAACAATTATGGGCTATTCATCCTAATAGACCAATAATAGCATTTTCAGATTCACATTTTCTTCATTGCTAAAATAGTCCATTAATAGTTTTCAGATTCACATTCTCTTTCTCGACATACCTTACGGAATATTATGTCATAGTGTAAACAGTTATTATCCCTCTCCCACTCTCCTCTATAATGACTTTTCCTCTTTTTCATTTTCATACTCATGGTCCTGTTACCTTATTTTTCTGTTACATTCTTTTTCAGATCATCAACATTTGGTTCTCTTCATTTAAGAAAATGTTTTAATTTGAGCAACTTTTATGTGGTGTTTTCCATGACTTTGATTGAATATCTTTTGGCAACACTGGCCTGTCATGGATAGACTTTTATTCGTATGTACAAAGTCCTTTTGCAACAAAAATGTGGTTATCTACAAAATGTAGATAATGAAAATTTATTTTGATTAGGAAAGGATGCTAATTTAAGTTTAACTCATTACCTCCTAAGCCATTTTTGATCTATTTGCATGTTTTTCATATGTTGCTAAATTGAGGATTTTGCTTATTACAAATTCAAATTCATGAATGACTAATTAACAGCTGTTTCAGAATACGAAAGAACTGATTGCTATAAAGTTAGTGGGGATGTAAATTGTAAGATTTTTCCATGTGAATTTTTTAATTGTACAGATGCTTCAATGCAAATATAAGACAATGTGTCATAATATAATAACATATGTATACAAATAAGCATTTTAAATATTTCTTATAATTGTTATATTTCCTCTTCCTCCTCCCTGCTAGCCATAGTAAAGTCAGTTACAGTATAGCTGCAGCTGGCCAGATTTCTTCATAGAGTGACATTCTGCACACAAGATTGAAAATGTGTTAATTAACAATTATGAATTTATTATATTAATAAACTATATATTTCTGATGGAGTTTGGGTCATGACTCTTCTATAACCCTCTTTCACTGTGACGACCCTAAACTCTGGTGGGCCATCGCTACTGCATACTTTATCTGAAACTAAATATTTTCTACATTTAATACATAGATATCAAATTTCTGCCTCACTTTCACCTAGAATCTTCACCATTTTAGTCATCTCCTGTTTTCATGATTCGTACCACCCCTTATAGTCAGCTTCAAGGATGGCTACTTTATCTGCAGTATCTTTAAAATTCTTAATCACGCAATGTTGGCTGTAAATTGACACTTACTGTCAGCCATCACTGTGATTGCTGATCTCATGCTCAAAACTGAGCTTGGTACTATCTTTTAAACTACAGCTTAAAAGATTTCTGTGGTGGGAGACAGCCAAGATGTTTGTGTAACATGGCCGAAGTCGACCACTGTCATGATATAAACGACTGTTTGGTTTAAATATTAGTTATTAATTTATATTTGTGAGTGAATAATTTATTACTTTTAAGTTTTGTTATAATAAGAGTTAAAAGCAGACGATTGTAGAAGGTTTTGTTAATATCTAATTGGTGTCGAGAATATAGAAAGTGGCCAGACGACTATGTAATAAAGATATAAATAGCATGAGATGAGCGGGAAGCAGCAGACAGAGATTAATAAATGATAATAGGAAAAGAGAATATAGCTGTGTGAAGTTAAGTACCATAGATGTGATAGGCCTAACGATTGAAATAGGCCTAATGTTTAATATGTTTGAGTGAAACTAACAGTATAATAAAAGATAAGAAGGATAAATTTATTCTGTCAAAGTGTGTATCTAAAGTAATTGAATCAGCCTGGGTACACTTTGACAAAAGGAACATAGGATATTCAGAAGAAAGAAGACCAAACAAATTATGGTAACTTGTGCCACAACTGTAAGTAAATCACACACAAAATATTAGTATGATAGTAATATAGAGAAGATAGTTCGACTTGTCAACTGAAATTCTAAAGTAATTGAATAGGCCTAAGTGGACTTTTGACAAGAAGAAAACTATATAGAAATAGTGTTTATGATATGCCTGTAATCTCTGTAGTGTGAAGACTTTGTTGTACATAGGTTTAACTTGTTCCAAATATATATATATATTTGAAAACAAGTAAAATGTGTGCTGTTTATTCATCTTTGAATTTTCCCCACCGAGTCACAGACACCTACTGTAGGAGAATCCTAAGCCCAACAGCAACATAGTATATATTTATACTATTAAGAAATATAAGTAAAAGCCATTTATTTCCACAATTGGCAAAAAGAAAAACTTGTATATAAAACTTCATTTTCCACTTGATCAATCAGCGTAAATTTGCTATTTCTTTTATATCATATTGATTAGATGTAATTTATAATGATGTAACTACATTATTTAATGTTATATAAACATGTGCAGATCTAGGGGAGGGGGTCTGGATCCCTCATACTTTTTTACCAGAAATTAATAGCTTTATTCTTCAATGTTGTATAAGCAGGTGCCCATTTAGGAAAGCAATTAAGGGGGATGGATCTCCCACTCATTTGTGTCACAATTTAATTGCATTATTTAATATTATATACATAGGCACAGATTGGGAGCGGGAGGGGAGTACTAAAAAAACCAAAACTAGATGAATGAGAATAAGAAAATTAATACCATGTTAGAAAATTGCTGTGGTTGAAAAAAGTCACGAAGCCAGCACACCCCCATATTTTATTCTTGTTTATGTCAATTAATTGATTAGCTCTATTGTTGGTTCAAATTAAAACCAAGAGACTTGGGTGCCCCCAAAAACCTTATGAGATAACATTCCAAAAACCAACTTGGTTAGGGTACTGTAATCCTTTATCCTATACATGTAATTATACTAAAGTATAAAGTTATTCAATGAAATACCAAAAAGTCTGAAAAAGTGTTAAAATTTACTATCACATTTTTCCTATCAGGTTTGTTGTAAACTCTCAAAAATGGGACCAATTACCTATAGTACAAAAGCTTATATTCAAATTTAGTCATATCTGTTAGAAAAATCATCTATTTATTTATGTTTGATAAATTTGAGTTGAGTTTGAATTATATCTTTCCATAAATGTTGAAAATGGAGGAATAATATAATATAAAAATTAATTATAGATAGCAAGTTAATAAATTAACACTAATTAAAAAGTTTCTTGTTGCACACTATCACAAGAATGCAAATCTTCACTCTGTGATGCTCTTATCTAGTAAAGTTACAACCAAGATTTTTTATTATTATTTGTTACACACTGTTCAAATTACTGGCTCACGTAATGAATGAAAAACACTAAAACCTAACTGTTAGCAGGAGGTTACTTCATTATGGTAATTTTGTTTGCCCCAAGTTGTTCCTTGCAAATGCTACTAAGCCAGTGGTATTCCATCATTAATGTATGTGTAAACATTCCCATATATAAGACACTAGAACAACACACAAAGTCCATATTTACAAACATGTGAAAATATGTCAGTTTCGTTTTTAGAGTACTAAAAAAAACCAAAACTATGTGACATTGGGTTTAAACAATGACATAAACTACTTTTTCTTTTCATATTAATGTACCATCCATTCTTAATTTGTAAAAGGGGAAGACTGTGTACTTGGGACTATTTTCTTTTCTACAACCACCAATAAGTTCTGATATAAAATGCCTGGAGAGGGTCAGGATGTTTACAACAAAAATTTTATAAACAATTCTTTGTAAATACTTGACTGTGCTTGCACATGAGCTGTATATATTAAACTTGTGTATAAGGCAATTTGAACAGGCCTACTACACCCAAGATTCCTATATCACATTTCACTTTTTTTTTTAAACTTAACAGTATTCACAGTTGTTTCTTTGGTGTGAAAAAGGGCTGTTGCTTGAAATGTCAAAGAATAAAACTTTTTCTTTATCCGGTGATTTGAATAACTTTACTGTTTTCATTACTTATAACTACCAAGAGGTCTCAAATGACTTTGCTGTAATAGCAGTCTATCATTTCAATATCATTGGCTGTAATAGTCAACAAGTCATAAGTAACTTTACTATAACAGCAGTCTACAAGTTCATTATCAGTGGATATACCTGGCAATAAATTAAAAATCCTTTTACTACAGTTAGATATAAGTGTCAAAGTATTTTGAAGTACCTTTACTGCAGATTAATGTCAGTAGTCATTACTGCTAAGAGGCTCACAATGACTTTATTGAAGCTCAATATGAGTGGATATAACTTCTATGAGGTTCAGAATATTTTACTGCAATTAGCAGTCTACAAAGCACGTCCACATGTAGCACGTTTGATAAAACACAAGATTATGGAGTTGGGTTGGGAAGTTCTCCCCCACCCACCATATTCTCCAGATATTGCACCATCAGATTAGCATCTTTTTCATTCACTGCAACTCCATCTTGATGGGAAAATGTATGCAAATGTGGAAGGTGCTAAAGAGGACATTGACATGTTTTTTGCTTCAAAACCAAGTGATTTCTTTAATCAGGGCATTAACAACCTGATTGTAAGATAGAAAAACATCATCAAGAAAAATGGAGACTATTTCATTTAATAAATGTTTTGTTTTGATATATAAGTTGTTCGGGTTTTTTCATGTAAAAAAAAACATTAATTTCTTGATGATCTAATACTATAATTAGCAAAAAGTTCATAATGACTATAATAGCAGTCTACATGTTCAATGTTAATTAATATAATTACTAACAGGTTTAAGTTTACTTTACTCTAATATTTGTCTATAGGTTTGCTATTAGTTATTATAATTATGAAGTATTTGAAATAGACTTTACTAAAATAGCAGACTAATGGTTCCATATTAGTTATTATAATTATTAAGAGATTGAAAGTTATTTTGCTATAAAAAACATTCTATAGGTTGAATATTAGTTACCATAATTACCAGTAGGTTGAAAGTGACTTTACTACAACAGCATTCTACAGGTTTGATATTATTTATTATTGTTATCAAGTGTTTCAAAGAAAATTTACTATAAAAGTAGCTTAGAGGTTCAACAAGAGTTATTAGAATTACTAATAGGTTCAAAGTAATTTTACTATAGTAGTAGTCAATATGTTCAAAATTACTTATTATATTTACCATAAGGTACAAAGTGACTTTAGTAGCAGTTTACTTGTTCAATATTATTTAATATAATTACCAATGGGTTTAAAGTCACTTTACTATATTTACTTTACTTTAGTATTAGTATTTAGTATTAGAACCTTCCACAAGTATTTAGAATATGCAGTAATAATGCAAGCTATAAGGTAAGATTTCAACTATCTTCAGCAAACTGCAATTCTTATTTCCGATAGGTACTTCCCTCTTATCAGAAGATTAGCTATTCTCGTTCATTGCTGCCCTATATATTCAAACTTTTTTTATTACGCATGCCACAAGCCTCCCCCCCCCCTATTGGAATCAAATGATTCCAATGTGTGTCTCATGCAGATCATCTTGCATCACTTCTCCACCAATAGGAGAATAGTAAACTCCTGTGATGCATGTGACTCCCTCTATGCGCCTCTACTGAACCATCACTTCAAAGTTTGGCAGCTGATGGAAGCACTGGAAGTGTGAGACGAGGGAAGTACCTATCAGAAATACATTTTCAATGTAGGAAAATTATAACTTCTGATACGGTACTTCCCTCTTCTCTCAAGATTAGCTAGAATCCCACATTGATTAGGAGGAGGTACCGGTGCGAGGGAAGAACAGACGTACCCCATGAAAGCATCCGAAGGCTGAAGAATCAGATAATAAATGTAATAACAGGTAACATATAACGTTTTATTGAAAAAAAAAAGGTATGTATGTATTTAGGAGGTTTCAGTTAAAAAAAAATTATAGATATTTTCACATGATAATATTAAAAGTTATAGCATGAAAACTGTGTTAAAAAGGTTAACGTCCCAGTCTGGAAGAGCAGGTCGACAAATCTAGAAGGAACGAAATAATATGCTAAGAACAGGTAAGAGAAAAACCCCAAGGTAACAGGAAAGATGAAAGGTATGGGATAAAGCTACTCGACATCCTGAAATCGAGAAGATCAAAGACCTCTGGTCCAAAAGCCACATGAGAAAATCAGAGACACCAGCAACAGTAGGATGAGCAGCAGGAAATCCCTGAACCTAAGCCAATGTGCAGAAGACCTTCCATTTTCACTGGAAGAAGGACGGATGTATTGAGCCAAATGAAAAGCTACACAATGGGAGAAACCAGATCTCCTCACCAAGGCGTGAATATGGAGGATGTGAAGTGCGGGATAAAGAACCGGTGACTGGAGTTGATGAAGGAGGTTGGGTAATAATTAGAGTAAATTAGGAAATCATAGTTGAGCCGGCCAGTAGGGAGTGATCAGAAGGACCCAGCATGGAGTGGCATAGATAAGGGAAACAACCGAAGAAGCAAAGATAAACCTGTAGGAATTTGTGTGACCAATCTTGGCTAAAGTTATCTATAGCCAAAGCATAAGGATGAGGTACCAGGAACCAAAAGAGCGGTAACTGGTGGTTTAGGGCAGTGTCGAATGCATAGATGTGTAGAAAACCCCACAGATTGCAAAGCCACCAGCAAATGAGAGGATGAAGGGACCATTCCACTGGATAAATCTTGTAGGGGTGGGATAGATGATCCGCCACAAGGTTAAAAGCACCTGGAACATAACATGCAATTAAACAGAATGGATCATTGCATACCAGAGAATGTCTATCAATGGGAAGAAACTGATCCAAAGCCTGACAAATGGCTAGGAGCTCTAGGACATTGATATGTAAAGACCATTCGTCGCCAGATCAATGGCCCAAAGCATCCTGGTGATTGACCCATGCACCCCAGCCCTGAAGAGATGTGTCCACAAACAGATGTAAATATAGATGAGGAGGAGGAAGTGGAACACCTGCCAATGTGTGAGTCTTGCCAACGACCAAAGGAGATCTGAGGGGAGAAGATTGGGCCCAACTGAGGTGAGTGTTGAAAAATAAACCAAACTGCACAAAGTATTGGGTAGGACCCAGGAAGGACTTCTCCAATTCGATCAACCAGCCTACCCAAGCAGCTTTGAGAAGGAGCTGATTAGTATGACTGACTGACTCCTGTTCAGTATGGCACAGAAGTAGCTAGTCATCTATGTAAAAATGGAAACACAACCCCAGGGCATTAAGATGAAGAGCGAAACTCTCACCACCTGACAGAAAACATAAGGAGCAGAAGCCAGCTCAAAGGGTAGGGTGCAAAATTGGTACACCACCCCTTGATGGATGAATCAAAGGTAAGGACAAGATCATTCTGAGATGAGAATATGTAGACAGGCATTGGAGATGTCCATCTTGGTCCTTCAGAGACCTGGAGAAAATGCCCACCAAAGAATGAGGTAGGACTTCATGGTGAAATATGGGAGGTGAACAAATTAATTGAGGTGGGACAGATCAATGACAGGCCTCTAGTTCCGTTTTTTTCGGGAAAAACAAACAGACAGGAGTAAACCCCAATGAATGATGTGGAACAGGTACGATAGCCAGGTGGGTGAGAAGGTCCTGTACTGCCTCTGATAGATGCTGGCAAGTTATGGGATTTTGAGGAGAAGGGAAGGAAACAGGTACCTGGGACAAGGGAGATGAGGAAATAAATGGAATTTCAAGGCCCTCTGACAAAATCTAAATAACCCAAACATCAGTGATGAAATGATGCCACCAATGAATGAAGGCTGCAAATCAAGCTCTCACCAGGTAGTCACTGGAAGTGGTGGCAGCATATCATGTATTGTCAAGATGGAAGAAAGCAGAGGGTTGTTACAAATGGAGTTCAGTCAAACTAGATTAATATCATAAGTGGGGTACCTAAGGGCTCAGTCTTAGAACCTTTGATCTTTTTGATTTACATCAATGACACATGAAGGAATGGTCAATAAATTACTTAAATTTGCAGATG
>NW_013670347.1:8250-17233 GCF_000517525.1 Limulus polyphemus
GTTACTAGAATGGGGCCTGGGATGGAGCAGTTGTCATATGAGGAGAGGCTGAAATCTTTCAAATTGTTTTCTCTTTAAAAAAAGATTAATTGAGGGGAATCTGATTGAGGTGTTTAAGATTACAAAGGGAATTAATAGTGTTGATGCATCATCTTTTTTCATATTTACCAGTAAGAACAGTAGGACTAGGGGACACTAATATAAATTTTGGCACGGTAAGAGTCATCTTCAGCTAAAACAGTTTCATTTTTCTAACACGGTGATTGGCCTTTGGAATGGGTTGTCTCCAGATGTTATAGAGGCAGTAAATTTAAGTGAGTTTAAGAAAAAGTTTGATAAGTATATGAATGAAAAGGGCTGGCTTTAAAATTTTTTTTAGTTATTTTAATTTAGTTTAGAGGATGGAACTGCTGAGATGGACCAATAGATCCCATGTTGTCTCAAAACATTGTTATATTAATACAAAACATGAATGAAATATTGAGTAGTCACAAGTTAGACTTGGACAATCCATTCCAGAGTCAAAGTTAATTGTGAGGCAACCAATAAGTCAGAATCCTCTAATCATTCATATAATGATGACTATTGAATGTGTGTATAAGAACAGCTAGTTGTTTCACTAAATGTGTGAAGATGTAGTGTGCCACAGCAAGACAAAAATGGGAGGTGCATGAATTGATAAGTCACTCCACCATGTGAAAAATAAAGATGAATGTACAGGATTTGTAAATAAATATCTTTGAAATCCCCATTGTCATTCAGAACCATGATGAAGGAACTTTCATAAGATTGTCATAGGTTCAATCTAGAAAGTAGAAATATCTAGATAACAAATGAAATAGGAAAGATCTAAAAACCACTTACCAATCTCCTGTTTTCTTTGTCACAACAAAGAGATGAAAATAAAAACTGTGATAAAACATAAAGTACAAAATCAATATCATTTTGTAGTGGAAAGGGTTTGAAACTGAATGAGTCTAAATTAGATGGTCAATAGAAAATGAAGTGAAGAATCTGATGAACGTATGGAATATAAAGTAAAGGGTCCCCAGGAGAAGAAAAAACTGATTTGACCCTCTAAAGTCCAGATGAACAAGTCATCCAGAACAGAGAGTTAAAGAGTGAGTCATAAAGACCCACCCTGCTTACACAGATGCTAAGCCACACTACAAGCGTGAATAGATGTAGCATGCATCAAAAAACATCACACACAGGACTTTAGAAGGTTATGATGACCAAAAGCAAAATTAGATAATAAAACCTTAATCAACCCCTGCTGGCAAGCATGGAAAACAAGTTAAAGTGATATACCTATGTTTATATATAAATATATATACATCAATGTGTACAAGTTTCCTGTTCACATTTTGGAAATTGTTTTATGTTATATCTCCTACATATGTGTGGAGATAAGTTGATTAAAAGATTAGGACCTTGAAATACAGCCCAACAGGCAAAATTATCAAAGGAACATGAGAACTACATAGTTATATAAATATTATCAATGAGACTCTTAGGTAATGAAGACACCAAAGTAAACATTAACCTAATTCAAGTATTCAGGAGATTGATAACAACTAATAATGGTGCAGAAAAGAATGTTTCAATGGAAATAGGTTCAATTGAAAGTATATAACATAAGATAAAGAGAAATGAGACCCTGGTAGACAGTATTAAAGCTAACTGTAGCAGATAAATCCAGCTCTGCAGACTGAGCAAAAACATTGATCTTCATAAAAAAATAAATAAAAAATGGTGAGCGTTATACAAATTAAATATTCACACAATTGTTATACCAAAGGGATATCAGTATTCAACAGCATGAATACATTGAACAATCACGATTAACAATGCAGCTACAATTTGACCTTGCATGCTACAGAAAAATCCCATAAAAAAAGGCTTTCAACTAAGTTACAGAAATGCTGATAGTGGCAAAAATAGTTGCATCAGAAAGAATATTAAAGTAAAGTTAACAGCACAACTGTCAATAAGAAAATCTAAATTATGGCAGAAAAACAGAGCTTATGTGAGATTCCCTGATCCTTGTGGAATAAATCATGTGAAAGGTGGGAGAGTAGAGAATTATGGGTAAGTGGTGTATGCTCTGAAATACCTATAGGACATTTGGAAATTCTTAGTCATGTTTTGTTGACAGAATAAGTTGATACTCAACAAGGAAAGGCATACAATATTTAAGAGGTAAGGCTATCTGATTTGAAGTTTTTTTTTTCTTTAAATAAGTTAAAAATATACTGAATCTTCATAAATTTTGATCAGACAGGAATTCAATACTTTCACTACGTTTTTGTAATGATTAAATTGAGGATCAAATATCTACCAGTAGTTAATAAGTGGGGGAAAGATTATATATTAGATAAATCAGGATGTACTAAAAATTATGGTGAGTTGGTTAAGTACTATACTGTACACTTATTTAACCATATCGACGACAGGTCAAAGGCCATATCATCTGGTTTATTGACTTGCATTCAAAATTTTATTAAACTACTATTTTATGTATGTATGTATGTCAATAAGTTTGGTATAAAATTGTAGATTATAATTCTAATTTTAGTATCATACATAAGTTAATTTCAAAGTAATTATAAAAAAAACACCTAAGTATCAATGTTTTATGTGTCATGTGGTATGTTGAATGCAGAATTCGTTCAAATTAGATGTGTGTGATGTCCAAACACAAAATCAATAGTTTCTTATGAATTATTAGGTTGTCAAGAAATTAATTTCACATTTTGGAACACTCTCATTAACCACCCCCAAAAAATGTACATCATGTATAATAGTTAAACAAACCGCCTAAACGTCACGTTAGTGTAGCCTATACAATGTGTAAAGTTTAGTATACTCTAATCGCTTATAGTAATGGCACTCGAACACACACACATTTGGCATGTAATGCTGTTTGAATACAAAAACGGAAACAATGCCTCTGTAGCCCAAAGAATATCAAATAAGTTTATGGAAATGTTTTGAACGTTCTTAAGTGTCAACGATCGTTCAGGTGACTTTTGCCTTAAAAACTGTGATGGCAGGGACTGACATGTTGGAATTGATACTGATGCTCTGAAGACGCTTGTTGGGTCTAACCCAAGGCAACACACTTGTGAAATGGCCCTGAAATTACATGTCTCTCATGAAACAATAAATAAACATTTAAGGAATATGGGAAAACTCCATAAAGATGATGCTTGGGTGCCTCACAAACTCTCAGATGATCATCGTTTCCAACGTGTGAATGTTGCTTTGTCTCTTCTGGCACCTGTTGCTTGTGAACCATTTTTGGACAGAATTGTCACCGGTGATGAAAAATGGATTCTCTATGCTAATATTAAATGCCAAAAATAATGGCTCAGTCCTAGAAAAAATACCACTTCCGACTCCAAAACATGGACTCCATCTGCAGAAAGTGATGCTTTGCATTTCGTGAGACATCAAAGGACTAATTCATTTCGAACTCTCAATCCACAGTAAACTGTCAATGCAGAGATCTATAGTCAGCAACTGGAATGCTTAAATCAAGCCATTCGTTAGAAATGTCCTTCTCTCCTCAATCGGAAAGGTTATAAAGTTTTCGCATGTCAAATTAGAAAATTCTCTGATGCATAAAAGTATTTCTAATCTTAAAATTAAAATTACTTTGCATGTTGAATAATCAACATTTGAAAAGAAAAAGAGCATGAGAAAGACATAACTTAATAAAAAAAATCTGATATTACATGTATGAAAACCTTGTAATGTTTACTGATAATTTGCAAAATTTCATAAAAAATATGCTTACTATTTTAACATTTATAGCATGAAAACTATAACAAGCACAAAATGATTATGAGATCGGTCCTTGGGACCAAGCCAGTGATGAAAGATGTAAAGACATTAGATCTTAGCTTACAATAACAACATACTAAAGAAAAGCATAAATTTGCACAACGGACAGGAAAAGTTTCCACCATAATGTCAAAAACTGACAACTTATCACTACTTCCTAGTGTTAAACTTAGACTATCAAAACCTTCTTCATTCAAAGATCATCTGTAAGTTCAGCTCATAATATCTCTTTGTGTATGTCTGTTGTATTAGATTGCAAGATCTCAAGGAACCTTTTCCAATGATAGGAAACAAACTGTGAAGAATTTTCAAGGTACCACTCCACTCCATCACAAAACTGTATTGAATTATATTTTTTTCTGTTTACGAGGTACTATTCAGTACAACTTGATAGTTTTGATAAGAAAAATCTATTTGCACAGGCATGTAGCCACCAAGTGATGCATATCACCTGAAGTAAAGCTTTATATTTAGATGTTATTTTTAAAACACAGAAGATAATAAATTACAATTAAAAGATATATCCTGTTGAAGTGTGAGAATTTTTATATAGTGTTTCTTACTGGAGCACAAGACCTATGTTTAAACTGTAAAAACTATATCCCTGCATGACTGGATGTATTTTTTTGGCATGAAAACATTTATTTTACTGAACTGCTTACTGACTTCCTGTCATCTACTGATCAAATATCCAAGTTTCAGATACATAAATTTAAACAATGAAAAAAAAAAGATTTTATTGATAGATGATTAGTCATATATAACACATAGTATGATTCAAATATTTTTTTATCAAGAAATCTCAATTTAATTCCAAAACACACAGTATTTGTCATATATATACAATAAATATTTTCACTTAATGTAAAAACAAGATAGTCAAATGAATAAAATAAAAACAGTCAAAATAACACTAAATTTTCAACTTGTTAATACTCATGTTAGCAATTTGTGGTTTATCATTTCCTGCATTTAGAAAACTTTAGCCTAACAAATTCAAATTTACTGAAATATTATCGAATGGTATTATTTTATTTTATACAGATATATGTAAACATAATACTGAACACATTTTATTTATATATACACAAGTGGCAAGGAACTAGCAAGGCTATAAAAAATAAGAAACCCACCTTTTTAAAAGAGAAAACTCCAAATTCTCCAGATATTAATATTATTTTGATTGGCTCTTTACAATACACTATAAACAAATGAAGTAGTAATTTTTCAATATTATTTTCAAGAATATCACATAATCAAATTCTAAGTGCCATAAGAAAAGTATAAAAATGGAGGGAATTCATTTTTAAAGGGATGCCCTAACAAATCCTCTAATATGCTGTTTTTATATTCAATGAAAATACCAATATTATCTCTTCTTTACAAAAGTCAAATTATGTCTTCCTTACCTTTGCTCAGATATAATGAATAATGAAATAAAAACATTACCATCAAGTGTGGAAAAGCAAATTTGTTTGACTATACTCTAAAATCTTCCACGAAATATTTTTTAACAACTACAGTTTTTGAACACAATTATTATGTGGTACAAAAAATTCAATAATGAAGACTATGTATAGTTTTATAATACATATGCACACAAACATGTAGTATACATACAAACACATCCTTATGTTCCTAAGCTAAATCTTTCATCATTAACTATACCCTAATAATCTTGAAGACAATTTATTAACATAAATAATAATTGATCAATAATTCATCACTATCCTTTTATGGAAGGAGATGCCTACCATATATTTTAGTAACACAACAACCATTTATTTTAAGGACCAGTTTTCAAATTTTTAAGTCATTAGCTATTTTCGAAGCAATGTTTTTAAATCCAATAGATGTACCTGAAATCCACTTGAATCGAACTCCATTTAGAGATAGCCGAGGCAACTTGCACACTTCAATCTCCCATTGAACAAGAAAATCTGAATTAGGATTACCATGTACACACAGTAAAAGATATTTCTCTCTCTGTTCATAGTCACAATTATTCTTTTCTAGAACTTTGCGTATTTCCTGAATTATTTCATTTGGATCACGAGAGGAAGTGGTCTTCATGCTCCAAGTGAACCTTAAAGAACGTGGTTTCGCTTGGTCTTCATTGATGGCTCTGAAAGAAAAAATTCTTAAGATATTTCGACTGCTAATGAATCTTTTTAAAAGGTGATTTAAAAACAAAGACTAAAAGAAACAACAACAACATATGTTTGTACTTTCACTGTCGATTACCATCAAGGATCAAACCAGTATTTAATTGATATAGTAAACTGCATATCTGTCTGCATGTATTTAACCCTTTCCAGAAGGGTCAAAGGCCATGTCATCGCATTTGTTGAATCGTATTCACAGTTTTATTGAACTACTATTTTATGAATTTATGTCATTACATTTGGTATCAAACTGTAGATTCTAATTCAAGTTTTAGTATTATACATTATTCATTTTTATTAATTTAAAAGTAAATATATAAAAAAACACACCTAAACATTGATTTTTGTGTCTCACGTGGTATATTGAATGCAGCACTGGTTCAAATTAAGTGTTTGTGATGTCAAAATACAGAGTTTATAGTTTTGTTCAAATTAGAAACTCAAATTAACAATATTGACAAGCTAGAATATAAAATAAGAACCTCCTATCTTTTCTATGTGCTGAGATATCACTCATATACTTAATCAAACACAGTGGCACTACTAACCTTATTCCATTTTATGAAACAGTCCCTTATATACACTTACTTCTATATATGACATGTGAATAACCAATCGAAAGCAATGTTTCCTTAGTGGCTTTCTCAGCCATTTTCAAATATAACGGCATCATCTCTTTCTTTCAACACAAAACTTTCTCTGGTAAGTTGAATCTTTTGCCTGTTCAAATTTCATATTTTTTTAGACCCAAATACAGCTTAGTTACTAAACTTGATAAATTATAATGGAATTTTATGGTATCAATATGGTAATTTATGATTTTTGGTCATACAACTGTATATATAAAACCTAAAAAAATTATTTTGTTGCACATCCTCCATATGCAAAATTTCTTAAGGCTTAGCAAGCTATCACAAGCAGCAATTGAGTACAAAGGTAGTAACTAGAAGAGATAACTGTTTGCTTTACTTCTTAATTTACTGTTCTATGTTTTATTACAAATAAGTTTAAGAACTTGTTTGTAAATAGTAATACTCTATATACATATATAATAATTAAAATGTGACTGTATTTTACAAAATACTAGTCTACTAAAACACAACCAAGACAGGTCACTTTGTGAAGACTAAAGGTCAGTTTTATGATATTTGATACAGTAACATGAGTGCAAGTGAGCCACGCCATTGTAACTTCTTTATTGTTAACCAGGCACAGCTGAAAGGTCAATATAATAAATATATATAACTGTATAACGTTATGAGATTTAAGCTATTTAGTCTAAACATTTATGTTTTCATATTATAATTTGTGTTCATTCTAGAATGAAAGAAGCATAATTTATATTTATTTCCCCATTTTTTATGGTGGTTACAAGATTGGTCAAATCTAACAAAACCATACAGAGATTCATTAGACAAAATAACAGATAAAATATAAAATTTTTTCTTAAGAAACGTTTGATAAATATCTGTACATTATTTTATGTGAAATTTGAAAATTTTCTGATACAGAAAAATATTTTTAATCTTAAAATGAAAATTACTTTGCATGTTTGATAGGCAACATGCAAAAACATTGCTTAACAAACTTTATGACTTAATACAAAAACCTGATATTTTGTGTATGAAAGCATTGTAATGTTTACTGATAATCTCCCAAATTTCATGAATATAGGGTTACTAATTTAAAATTTATAGCATGAAAACTATAACAAACACAAAATGGTTAGGAGGTCGGTCCCAGGGACAGAGCCTGTGATGTCCTGTAAACATGGATTTGGGATGTTGGCCTATGTTCCCATTAGGAAGAGGAGGATCCACATTAGCAATATGCAACTCTTTTTAAAAAATTTGACCAACAAAATATAACTTTTTTTAAAAACACAAGTTTAGCCAAAGTGGATTCTATTATGTTACTATTTTCTATAGCACATCTATATTTCCCAATTCTCACTTTTAATAGTCATCCAATTTTACCATTATGCTTAATTTCACAATCTTTAGAATTAAATTGTTAATAAAGCCACACCTCTATAAAGGATATATTTTATCTTTAGAGTGATAGTACCTGCTTAACCCTATCACTATGAGCATCTATTTCTGCACGTGTTTTTTAGTGTCTTACATTCAAAATTTTATTAATCTACTTTTTGTTTATGTTATACCAATTAGTATGAAATAAAATCTTAGCTAATAACCCATATACTTCATAAGTTTTTAATTTTATATGGCAATATTTTTAAAAATCCTTTATTTCCTCTAATGTTCTCTAGGCACATTCTCTTCTCTATTTTATCTACCACCCCTTCAATAAATACAAAATTAAATGTAAATTACACTATCAAATTGTCCTTTTCAGAGAAACCATACTTTTTATAGCCTTCAATTTTGTTTGGTTACATAGCTGTCAAATAGAAAATCAAACCCCTTTTGCCACACCCACTTGTCACATTCTCTCTTCCAGAATTCGTTGATAGTTCTCTCTTACATTTAACTCTGTATTATCTATAACCAATTAGAAAGCCAAAGTTTTCATCTACGATATGATGTATTATTAGGTTGTCAAGAAATTAATATCATTTTTTTTTTACATGAAAAAACCCAATCAAGTTATACATCAAAACGAAACATTTATTAAATGAAATAATCTCCATTCTTATAGATGATTCTTTTCTATCTTACAATCAGGTTGTTAATGTGCTGATTAAAGAAATCACTTGGCTTTGAAGCAAAAAACATGTTGATGTCATCTTTAACACCTGCCACATTTGCATACATTTCCCCATTAAGATGGTGATGCAGCAAATGAAAAAGATGGTAATCTGATGGTGCCATATCTGGAGAATATGGTGGGTGGGGGAGAACTTCCCAGCCCAACTCCAATCTAATCTTGTGTTGTGTCAAACGTGCCACATGTGGACGTGCATTATCGTGGAGAAGAACTACCTTTCCAATTGATAAGTGAAGGGT